>NC_133660.1:293344289-293445598 GCF_037893015.1 Macrotis lagotis | reverse complement strand
AAACTGACAGTGGTGTAAAAGTATTGAGTGATGTCCATGAAATCACAGATTAAATTAGTGAATATTCATGCAAGATTAGAACCCAAATCTTCACTCCTAATCAATAATGTTTCAAAAAGAGTGATATTTCTTAGTATTTCTTAGAAGAAAACAAATAAGTCCTGATTACAAAGAAGGGCTCTCTCTAGATATGGAAACTTAAGACCCAACCTTGAGCACATCAGTAAAGATGATTGTCAAAGACTACTTCTATATATTTTTGATTCAAAAATATCATTATAGAAATGACATGTGTGACATAGTACAAAATTTTACTCAAGACTGTTTGCTTGCTATTTAATACTGCTCCTATCATATTAAAGAAAAATTCTTTATTGTTGCTAGTTGTGATAATATATTTGTTCTTCTCTAAAATCTATGACATAAAATTTCATTTACTTATTTACCTGTCAGTTACCCACATTAAACAAAGGTCTTTCCCTGTAATATTATGAAAACTTATGGATATCTTTAAAATTGATCCAGGGAAAAGGGTCATATGATCATTGATTCAGAGATGCAAAATATCTCAGAATTCATCTAATCTATTATATTTCCTTTTTCAATGAACATGCTGTCATCCAGGATATACTAAGAATAAAATACTTCAAGGGATTTGGGAAAGTTATGCCTTCTTTAATATTTTTAATTAAAAGCTATAATGGCAGTAGCTTTAATTAAAATAATAATATATATATTTTGTAGAGTTTCAATGTTTTAAAGCATTTTTAAAATTGTCTTTCTTCAAAAAAAGCCTTATGATATAGATGTCATTGCATTTATATTTTTTTGACTTTTGATTGAACTGAGTCTATGAGTTGAGGTGCCTTGTCCATGGTCACAGAGACAATCGGTATAGCTAAGAATCATTCTTGCCCCACAGAAGGAGGAATAAAACTTTTCTGTGTTTTCCTCTATTCTAACCCTTTTCTACACTAATATAGGGCTTAGTCCTTATTATATTTGATGTCAAGCATTAGTTGTTCTTTTCTTCTAAATCCAAAGATAATTGTCTTTGTCAAGAAAATAGAAACATAATACAAGTCAAGCACCTCTGTCTTTGCTTTTAATACACTGTATTTGTATCATAAGTCTTGAGAATCACTCCGGTATCTTATCTGATTGTTTGTTTCCCAAAGTGAAATTTTTTCTTTAAGAAAGATTTAATTTATTTTGAGTTTTACAATTTCCCCCTATTCTTGCTTCCCCCCCCATAGAAGATAGTCTACTAGTCTTTACATTGTTTCCATAGTATGCATTGATCCAAGTTGAATGTGATGAGAGAGAAATCATATCCTTAAGGAAGAAAAATAAAGTATAAGAAATAGCAAAATTACATAATAACTGATTTTTTTTCCCTCCTCAAATTGAAGGTAAAAGGCTGTGTTTTTTGTTCAAACTCGAAAGTTCTTTCTCTGGATACAGATGGCATTCTCCATCACAGCCCAAAATTGTCCCTAATTGTTGCACTGATGGAATGAGCAAGTCCATCAGAGTTGATCATTACCCCCATTTTGCTGTTTTAGGGTGTACAGTGCTTTTCTGGTTCTGCTCATCTCACTCAGCATCAGTTCATGCAAATCCTTCCATGCTTCCCTGAATTCCCATCCCTCCTGGTTTCTAATAAAAAAAATAGTGTTCCATGACATACATATACCACAGTTCTTTAAGCTATTTCCCAATGAAGGACATTCACTTAATTTCCAATTCTTTGTCACCACACTCAGGGCTGCTATGAATATTTTTGTACAAGTGATGTTTTTACCCTTTTTTATAATCTCTTCAGGGTAAAGACCCAGTAGTGATGTTGCTGGATCAAAGGGTACACACATTTTTGTTGCCCTTTGGGCATAATTCCAAATTGCTCTCCAGAAAGTTTAGATGTAGAACATTGTTTTTTTCAATAACATATTTTATAGTCTTTATGCTCCTGGGCTACCTTTAATTCAAACAAAGCCTGGGCACTCTTCTCACTATCACATAATATCTGTTTCAACTAACATATTTTGTTACCTCTCCTTTTTTTCTTTTCTACATTTTTTTCATCTCTAGTTCAGCCTAAATGTAATTTCTTCCTGTAACTTTAAAATTGCATTTTTTTTATTTTTGTAAGGCAATGAGTTTGAATGACTTGGCCAAGGTCACACAGGTAGGTAATTATTAAGTGTATGATCCTGGATTTGAACTTAGGTCCTCTTGTCTCCAGGGCCATCGTTCTATTGACTGCTCCACCTAGCTGCCCCTAAAGTTTCATTCTTGAGATAGTTCTATCTCTTCATATTTGAACTCACTGTAATAGTAATTCAAAGGATTCAGCTTTATCCTTCTTCTAAAATGCCTGCTATTGACTTTTCCCAAGCATAATATATATTACTGACAATTGCTTGTTCTCTTTTATTTATCTCAATTGTAAAGATTATTTAATTCCTTTCCTTCAGTCTTGTAACATTCCTATTTAGTTTTGTCCTACCAAATATTTCCTCATGATTCATGAAATTCAAATGGGGATTATATTTTCTCATATTTGTTCTTTTATTTTGCAATATTGTTGTATAATATATCATTATCACCAAGAAATAATGACTGTTCTTTGATTTATAGAAAGTTTGATTTATAGAAAGATTGATATACAAATAGACAGACATATTGACAGATTAACAAAGGGAAAGGTAGATAGATGATAGATAAATTGATATATAGATAATAGAGACACATTTGGAGAAGTAGGCTGGCAAAGAAAAGAGAAAAAGAAACAGGGAGAGACAGAGAGTATTATGCAGAAATCCAATGATAAGACAGAGATAGAGGGAAAAAGGTACTGAGAAATAGAAATAAATGAGAGAATATTCAATCAGATGTTTAGATAATTGAAGACTTCCATCAGTAATATATAGATCACAATATAAATGTTTCCATCAAGTTTTCTCACTGTGGTTCCTGGATTACTTTACATCAGTATTTTTTCAGTTTAAAAATATTATAATTGCTTAAACTATTCTTATAAGATCTAAGTAAGCTGTCACATGCTATATCGAACAATTTGCACCTTTAAAAATATCTGTAGTAAACAGAAGCAGAGAATCTCAAGTTAGTAATTTAAGCCCAAAGATGATCCAATTCACCCCAGATCTGACCAGGAGTTATCTCTATCAAAGTGTGTCAAAATTCTTATTCCTTTATCTAAATAAGGGTAAAAAGCTTATCAGAATGATAGCCAATTTATGATTTCCCTTCTTTAAGTCATTTTGTTTCTTTGGCAACCATTTATTGACTATACTTTCGCATATTCGAGATTCTAATACATCTTGTATGAATTATTGGGGTCTATTATCACTGTCCTATTAGTGCTATAAATATAAATATATATGTATATACACATATCTATATTAATATCTATCTAGATATTTTCAATTTTTCTTGTCTTTTGGCTGACTTTGAGAGTAGCAACTCCATCTCCAATGTGAGTTGAAGTAGATCACCTTTGAGTATCCTTGCTAACTTGAGATCCTCTGCTTCTGTTTACTGTAGTTATTTGTAAATAGGCAAATAGTTCTAGATAACATGTCACAGCCTACTTATAGCATCCAGGTAGACTTTTAATAACTCATGGTGGTAGAGATGTATGTTTTCTAAGACTAAGTGATTGAGGCACAACTGTTGCATGGCCTTACAAGTTGTAAGGACTTAAAGAGGTTCATGAGAATGGACTATGTAGTTGTTTGATGCCACAAGGTCAACAGAAAGAGAAGGTTAACATAGGATTTGAGTCAGTAAGCATTTCTTAAATATTTGTCCAGCAACAAGCTAAAAATCGAAAATACAATGAAAGGTAAAAGATAGTTCCTAACATTGAGTCCATAATCTCTGTGAAAATAGCATGCAAATATCGTTTTACACTCAAATTAAATCCAAGAAAAATTAAAGAATCCCAAAGAGGGAGGACATTGAAATTATGATGAATAACTCAATAAAAACTTTCTGTAGGTGAAATTTTAGTTCATATGTGAAGAAGGCTAACTCAACTAATTTACTGATTTCTCTGGGACCCAAAAAAACCTATCTAATGAATGAATGGACAAAATATCGTCATTTGTGGTTGCCTTTGGTTTCTGCCATTGCAGAAGAAGAGAATTGATAAAGGGTCAGATTGTCTTAAGGGAACACATTTAGAAATTATCTATTTATTCTTAAGTGATCCACAGTGATGTTATTGAGAGATTATTATCACAACTAAATAGCTTGTATCTATTGGCAACTGTTCCTACTCTGGATATGGTGACTTCAATTAATTGGATTCATTTTAATGCTGCAATGTTTCCAGGACTAAGAAGGATCCCAGTGAACTCTTGGCCAAATTTCTTTAATCCTTTTCTCCTCTGTTTTTTTTTTAACTTTTCTCTTATTTAGTATTTCCCTGTTCTTTTATTCCTCTTTTCTCTCTTAGTCTTCTAAGTGAAGCATATTCACGAGAAAAGATCTATTTCTTCAAAACTCACCAAGTATACCCCTCCCCCCTTTCTTGTGCTGATGTTTGCCAGGAAACAAGATTCTTTCTTTATCTGAAGTGGGGATTATCACATTTTTAAAATATTTTTAAAAAATAAGAAATAATACATGAGGCATTTTCTCACTTTATAAGAAAATGAATGAGTGAATTTTGGTGACCTATAGAAAGTGCTGTGACTTGGATTTTCTAGATGTTCACAGTGCCTTAATTGCTTATTTCTAGTCCTCACAAAAGATAGTTTCTGATCTTATTTTATGTCTTGCAATGATTCATCATAGTGAATTTTTTCTAATACACTTTTGTTACAGGTGAATGACATCACTCTAAAGTGACATCATGGAGAATAGATCTGAAGTCAGTGAGTTCATTCTTATGGGATTAACAGATGCCCCAGAGCTTCAGGTTCCTCTCTTCATAATGTTCACCATTGTCTACCTCATTACCCTGGTAGGGAACTTGGGCCTAATAGCTCTGATCTCCTGGGATTCCAGCCTCCACACCCCCATGTACTTTTTCCTCAGTAACTTGTCTCTGGTGGATATTGGCTACTCCTCAGCAATTACTCCCAAAGTGATGGCAGGGTTCCTCATAGGAGACAAGGTCATCTCCTATAAAGGATGTGCTACACAGTTGTTTTTCTTTGCAGCCTTTGCTGGTACTGAAAGTTTCCTCTTAGCCTGCATGGCCTATGATCGCCATGCAGCTGTGTGTAAGCCCCTCCATTACACCACCACCATGACATCAACTGCATGTGCACATATGGCTAGTGGTGCTTACATCTGTGGCTTTCTAGCCTCCTCCATATTCACAGGAAACACATTTAGCCATTCCTTTTGTAGGTCCAACATAATTCATCATTTTTTCTGTGATCTTCCTCCTATCTTAGTTCTGTCTTGTTCTAATATTCATACCAGTGAGATGGTATTATTTATCTTAGGTTCCTTCACTAGCTTTTTCCCATTCCTTGTCATTTTTACTTCTTACTTGTTAATTTTCATCACCATCCTGAAAATCCGTTCTGCTGAAGGTCGCCAGAAAGCCTTCTCCACTTGTGCTTCCCATCTCACAGCAGTGTCAATATTTTATGGAACAGCCATCTTCATGTACTTCCAACCCAGCTCAAGCCATTCAATGGATTCAGACAAAATGGCATCAGTGTTCTACACCATAGTCATCCCTATGTTGAACCCTTTGGTCTATAGTCTAAGAAATAAAGATGTCAAGAATGCCTTTGGGAAGGCTGTGAGAGTACATCGACTTTAGTCAGATCCACTTTTTTCTTCGAGAGAAAATTCAATCTGCGTCTTCCCTACTCTGGCATCTAATCTCCAAATCAGGTCGTTTTTCTTTATGCACATAGAAGTATAATACAAACTTTTTTAAAGGCAGCATTATGTAGTAGAAAGTGTCATAGATTTGGTGTTAGGAGAGACTTGAATTTAGATTTTCCTAAGGTCCTTAAATATTTTGTGGTCATAGGCAAGTAGGTCCCAATCTTGCTTTCCTTATTTTAAGGGAATTTCATAGTACATTCTAATAAAATTGTGATGTTGAATGACTAATCTGTATCTGTCCTCTTCTTGTTATTGTTCTTCCATTTGCCTGATTCTTCATGACTCCGTTTTTGTTTACTTGTCAAAGATACTAGAATGTTTTTCCTTTTCTTCTCCAGCTCTCACAGATAAGAAGCCAAGTCAAATAGGAGAAGGGGATTTGTCTGGTATCATATAACTAGGAAGTGACAGACTCATGAAGATGACTTTGCTTGATTCTAAGTCCAGTACTCGTTCTACTAAGCCATTTAGATGCTCCCCTCTCACATCAAATTTCAGAGCAGCTACTGATGGGATTTTTATGAGATAAGGAAAGATCAGCTACAAAATTTTTGAAAAACTTATTATTTCGAGACCAAAGCTGTTTCTCAGATATAGCTTTGAAGTTACTGGCATTGCTTATTCAAGAATTCACAACAAAAATCAGTGCCCATTTTTATTACAAAAAACAAACTAGAGAGCACATGAATAAAGGGAGTTTCCCTTAAAATGATAAGCTGCTTCTATCTAAAATCACCAACAAGCATTATATTTAATAGGGATAAAATTAGCAGTATTACTAATATGTTTGGTCTGAAATAAGGATGTTCAGTATCACCATTATTATTCATTATTATATTAGAAATATTAGCTTTAGCAAGAAGAAAAGAAAAAAATTGAAAGAATTAGATTAGGCAATGAGGAAATAAAACTTACTCTTCAAGATTGGTGACAGCCCTGATACCAATCAGGATTAAGTGACTTGTCCAAGGTCACATAACTAATACATTTCTGAGGCTAGATTTGAACTCAGGTCCTCCTGACATCAGGGTTGGAGCTATACTCTCTGTACCATCTATGTTAAATGTGATTTTACAAGTAAAAGTTATATTAGATTATTTGCTGACATGGGATGGGGTGAGAAGAGAGTCTGATAGAAAATTATGGAACACAAAAACTTATAAAAGAAGAAATGTTGAAAACTATCTTTGCATTTATTTGGAAAATAAATACAAATATAAAGACATATTAAAAAAAGCCTATAACAAGAGTTGATCTGACAAATGCTTAAACTAAGCTCTCTAGAAAAAAAAATTTATATGTGACAAAATGTGAAATTTCACCTAAATATTTTTTCTCCATCATATTCTGAAATTTATATCATCAACAAAACAATTTAAATCCATATTTGTATCATTTATTCATTTTTACTGTCCAGATGCACATGCTCAAAATACAATTATGCCTTTGCACATAATACCACTTGGAGCTGGCCTCAGAACACCATTGCAGTAAGGCTACTTTTAGGAAGTAATATAATCTAAAAGGCAGTGCCAAGGTCCTGGAAAGAGCTTTGATCTTGTAAGAAAAACCATATTTGTTTTAAAATATTAGTTTACTATCCTGATGTCAACATCAATATTAATTCCTTTCTCATTGATAGATTCTTTTGTTACTTTATATACTCTGTCTGAATAGAGCTTCCTATGAGATTTTTTCACTTTGAATTTTTCTGTGGGATAAAATAAAGACTGGCCATGATTTAGTAACCTGACCTAGCTTGCCTATATAGGGAAATATTTAGGAACATGACATATTATCAGCATATAAGGTGATTTTTAGAAATAACACTATTCAGGGATAATAAGCTAACTAGAAATAGAGACAGAAAAGGCAGATAGGAAGAGAAAAAGATAGAGACAGAGAATGTGACACACACATACATGCACACAAAGACAGAGAGACAGACTAGGTGAGATAGAGACAGAGAGACAAAGAGAGACAGAGAAGAGACAGAGACAGAGAGAGACAAAGCAAGACAGAGAGACAGGGAGAGAGAGAATGACATAGAGAAGTCATTTTTTCAGTCCTTATCCAGAATTAAACATGGTCCATGTAAGCCCAGAAGTCTTGATGGGGAACTGGGGACTTTGGAATGGGTTATACTTGAACTTTACATTTAAAGTCAATAATACACATTGAAGTAAAAATGCAAATGACATATATGACCCCACAGAAATCATTTTTCCCAAATGATTGAGGTGATGGTACTGATATCTTCTAACCTTTTCAGAGTTTTTGCTGTTGTCCAATCATTCAGTTGTGTCCAACTCTTTGAGACCCCATGGATATTGCATGCAAAACCATGAGGGTTTCATGGCAAGGATGCAGAATTTTTATCATTTCCTTCTCCAGTGTGGCCCAATTTTACAGATGAAAAAACTAAGGCATATGGAGGCTAAGTGAATTACTCAGTGTTACAAAAATAATGAATGTCAGAGGCTGTATTTGGACATGGATCTTCCTGACTCCAAGCCCTGTCCTCTATCCACTGACTTACCTAGCTTCTCCCTTTCTGAGTATACCTTAGTATTTTCTTCACTCCTCATTGTTTCATTTTAGGAAGGACATTGATACCTAGTTCATGACCAGAGGAGATGTGCTGAAAAAAATCCATAAAAGGAACAATTAAACAAATGAGTATATTTATTATATTGAATGAAAATTTCAGAGTGGAAAGGTAAACTATTTTATGATGTGTCTTGTGGAAGAGTGATTAGAAACATTCTACTGGGCCAGTGAAGGTAGAAGAAAGAAGTGGTTGTAATATTCAAGGGTACATTTTGACTTAAAGCAAAGAAAAGTTTTCTTAATAATTGGATCAATTCGAAATTGGCAGTGTATCTTGAACAATTCTTCACTGAAGTTCTTCGAGTGAGTTATCCAGTTATTTGGTGTGTTATTGAAGAAGGGATTAGATTTGATGACCTCTGAGAGCCTTCTGTCTCAAAGATTTTAATGATTTCTTTCATTTATATCTGTCAAGATTCCCAAACTTATTATTCAGGACAAGTCACTTAATGTGATTGCTTCCAAAGTTCTGGATCTATGTTACCTGGAATATTCAAATAATATTACTACTTTGAGATCTCTGTTTTCCTTTTAGGTTACATAAAAATATACCTTCTGTTTTGTCTGTCCACATCCTTACAGGTCATATAAATTTGTATTATAAACCATTAAAACATATAACACTAATGTTAGCAAACCTTCTTAAATATAAATTATCTGAAAATGTGATAAGACTGATGCCTTTGTATTTATACAAATCATTGTTGATTTGATTCAGTTCAATTCAATGTTTAGTTGGCATCTAATAAAATGAGGCAGAGCAAGAATTCCAAACCTGTATCTTCTATCTGAAGCCCATTAATCTTTACCCTGTGCCACACTACATCTTTCATGTCCAATGGTGCACTGATCCTCAAAACTTTCCTACAAGGTAAACAGAGCCAGAATTTTTTTCTTATTGTACAGGGGTTGGACTATAACTTTTAAAAGTTCAATGCCTTTCCTGATGCATCACAACAAGGAAATGCCACAATTAGATCTCAGACCTTGACTATCTTATCCAGGGCTCTTTCTATACACTTTACCAATGAGGTACATGAACACAAAAACACAGTCAAGAAAATGGTCTCCAGGAGGACAGGAGTTTGACTGTATAGCAACCAATTATCTCTAATGGAAAATAATCTCTTAAGAGATGTTGGGCTGTGTATAAGAACCCAACTAATTTTAGAATTTCAACTATTAACTTCCACATATTCCACTACTAGGGTTCTTTGACATGGGAACAGCCTAGAAATTCCAATGCCTAGAGTCATTCACTCATTCATTTGCAGGAAGGAAGGTGATTATTTTTCCCTCCATCCTTGCAACAGCAATGACCAGAGAATTAAGCAATGACTAGTTCTAATTTAAGCACTTTGGAATATCTAATAGTAGGGACTAGGGAAGAGTTCTTGAAAAGCACTGAGTACAAAGTAAGGTCGGGACTTCAAATACAAGTGAATGATCTTGGTCAGCTCTTCCCTTGGCAGTCCCATCCAGCTATGTCCACATGCCAGACAGGTTCTGGGAAATGGTCTATAAGACAAAGGCGCTTATATAGAGAGCAGCATTGCAAGGGGTGGGGGGAGAAGTAATTAACCTGGAATCAGGAAGACCTGGATAAAAACCTTACCCTAGCAAGTTGGTGTATGTGATTTGAATGGCATACTATTGTATGAAATGAGGAGCTTAAAATGGAAAAATATGAAAAGATATACACATTTCTGAAAAATAAAATGAGCAGAATTAGGACACTGTATACAGTGAAAGCAATATTGTTTTCAAAATGACTTTGAGTGAATAACTTACTTGGATGATTATAAATAACCAGATTAATTTTAAAGGACATGAATATAATACATATCCAGAAAAATAACTCATAAATAGAAATATACATAGAATAATTTTTCATGTATGTGTATATTTATATATTTGTGTATATATATATATATATATATATATATATATATATATATATATGTATGTTTTTCTAGTTGTGTGTGTATTTGTGTTTTGTGTGTGTCTAATGTATATTCTACCCCCTCTGGTAGTGGGAGGAGAAGAAAACACAAAAAAGAAATTTATCAGATAACTTTGCTGTATATTTGAAAGGGAAACGATTTACAGTTTCATATGAAATCATCTTTTTTATTATACTCTGCTATAGAAACACCGTTTTATTCCATAAATTAAAATGTTTAAAAAAGCTAAATGAATCTAGCTTCTGACATGACATTCAATTTATTCTTTTTTATCAACTTTTGTTTAATAACTCAGGAAACTATGAGGAGTGTTTAAAAATCTTTGAAAACAATTTAAGAAGAATAGCAATTGATTCTTTATATAGCTGGAATTTACATGATTATTTGCTTTTCTCCTATTTTGAATGTGTGCTTCTAGAGGGCAAGGACCTTGTTTTTTCCTTTTTGAATCTCTCACACATAGTACCATGCCTGTCATTACATGAATGGAGAAATAAATGGTTCTTGACTAATATCTTTAACTCTCAAAATTATTATCTATTTCTCCATGGATAAGATGTCTCATTTCTCTGATTTCCAGTTTCCTTCTCTTAGAAAATGTGTATAATAATATAGATTTTTCTCATGGGTTTCTTCTCAAGATAATGTATATAATACACCTGAAGTGCTCTGCAAACATGGAAGTGTTCTATAAACACCAGTTTGTCTCCAGTTATAGTTATTCCACCTCATTGTCCTGAAGTCACTGAAGAGGAAATCAGAGGGGCAGAAGATTGGGCTTTCCTAATGAGGGGTTTCCTACTACATCCACAAAGAGGTATTTAGGTAATACTGATCATCGATAAATTCTTAGTGGTAGGACCATCCCTTCATAATAAAAAGTATCTGAGAAAAGGACCCTGTTCTGAATCTAAATAATTCATAAACTACTTTAAGATTGGCAAATATATATTTTTCCTTTGAATTCACTAACTGGGTGAAATAATTGCTATTATTAAAATTAAAATAAGTAAACTGAGACTGAGAAAGACAAGTAACTTGACCAGGGACGAATAGTAATTAAGTCCTTAGACTGAAATTTTAAATGTAGATTGATTTTCCTAACTCCACGATCATGCCCTCTTCAAAATGCCATACTACATTTATGTGCAAATCATCGAATATGACCTCTGTTTTCTTATGTACATGTGCTTCTGCTTCTCAGATCATTTTTTGAAAAAAATAATTATGTATGAATTCAATAGTTTTACTAGTCAAGGTAACTCCCATGTATATAGTACTTTATGGCTGTCAAACACACTTTCCTCACAGTGGCCCTGTAACTTTGACCTTTTGAATGGTATTATTCTCATTTTCCAAATGAGAAGACAGAGGTCCTGAGAGATTAGTTTACTTCTCTGACATCACATGCAAATTAATGGCCAATGAAATCATGATTAGAACCCATTGGTTTCTACTTAAGTATTTCTACCCAAAAACTTCTCACACATTCCTCTCATAGACTTTCATATTTTTTTTTTTTGTAGAAAATAAATCATCTAATCTTCCTTGATGACTTAGAAAGACTTTAGCCATGGGGACTTGAGACTATCTAATCTTGAGTAAGAGGAATGTCTTTGTCCATCCATAATTGCTTCAAGAGTACCATTTACTACACACAAAGGGCAACAAAAATGTGCATATCCTTTGATCCAGGAATACCACTACTGGGTCTATACCCTGAAGAGATGATGAAAAAGGGTAAAAACATCACTAGTACAAAAATATTCACAGCAGCCCTGTTTGTGGTGGCAAAGAATTGGAAATCAAGTAAATGTCCTTCAATTGGGGAATGGTTTAACAAACTGTGATATATGTATATCATAGAACACTATTGTTCTATTAGAAACCAGTAGAGATGGGAATTCAGGGAAGCCTAGAGGGATTTGTATGAACTGATGCTGAGTGAGATGAGCAGAACCAGAAAAACACTGTACACACCCTAACAGCAACATGGGGGCAATGATCAATCTTGATGGACTCACTCATTCCATCACATAATCAGGCACAATTTTGGGCTGTCTGCAATGGAGAATACCATCTGTATGCAGAGAAAGAACTGTGGAATTTGAACAAAGACCAAGGACTATTACCATAAATTTAAGAAAAAAAAAAACTAATATCTTATTGTCTGATCTTGCTTTCTCTTATACTTTATGTTTCTTCCTTAAGGATATGATTTCCCTCTCATCACACTCAATTTGGATCAATGTATACCATAGAAACAACGTAAAGACTGACAAACTGCTTTCTGTGTGGGATGGGGGAGGGAAGTAAGATTAGGGGAAAAATTGTAAAACTCAAAATAAATAAATAAAATCTTTAATAGAAAAAAAAGAGTACCACTTACTCTAGATGGTTCAAAAAACCCAGACACATGAGAAATATGACCTTAAATCTTGATTCTAAGTAGTTAGTGTTCTGTTTACAATCGATTTGCTAATATTAAAGGAAAAGTTCTTATCAAATGCAGAATTAAATATTAAAATGAATTTTTCTTCTCCTCTTGCAAAAGGTTCTGCAATAAAAGTTTTAAGCATTTATTTTAGTCTTACTTATGTATTTCACATTAAACATGCTTAAAAAGTTATTTAAATAAAATTTTAGGAAGACTAATAAATATATTTAATACAAATAGTCTTATCACCTCACAGACTCATAAATCCAGAGTTGGAAGGCATGTAAGTGGTAATTTACTTTACAAATGAGATAACTCAGTTTCATTAGAACATAGATTCAACAGAACTTAAAGGTTATTGCCCAAGGTGACAACAAGCATTAGTAAAAGTGTTGGAAATTAAAGTAATAGTAGCAGCAGCTTTCTCATAAAAGACTTCAAATTTTGCAAAGCACTCATTTGTAAAGATCCCATTCTACACAGTGGGCTATTAAGCAGATATATGGGTAATGTAAACATGTCAAAGATGAGAACATTGCCCCAGAGTGAGGGTGGGGCTTGTTCATGGGCATACAATCAGAAGGTAACATTGCAAAGATTCATATAATCCCACAAAATGAGAAGGAAATTTTTGCAACATTTCAACATTTTTTGTTACTTTTTTAGACTATATATTCTTTTCAGTAGCGTAGATCATTGGGGTCAAGATCAAATGAAAATTGACACCCTTAGCTAGCTGTATTTTTATGTTTTATTGAATCTTTATTTCTTTGAGTATTTTCCAATTGCATTTTGATCTGATAAACCTATCTGCCACTGTGCTGTATGTTGGACATAATAGTGTAGATAACAAACTTACAGTAACTGATTAACCTCTTAGGATTTTGCCCAGACTTTCCAATAAGATCTTCTACAGAGATTTGATAATATTATCCAAAGGTCATAGACCTACAGAAGAGTTGGACAGCAGAAGCAGCACAGTGGATTTGTACACTGGACTTGGAGTCAGAAAAATGAGTTGAATTTCAATTTCAGACACTTATAGCTGTGTGATAATGGGTAAGCCAATAAATTTTTTTTAATCTCAGTTTCCTCGTTGTTGAAATGGGGATGATCAAAGTATTTATATCAGAGCATAGTTGTAAGGATTAAATACTATCTGAAAAGTGCTTCACATCCTTTAGAACAATATTTTGTCCTTGCTAGTCATTAGAATTAAAACCAATCTTCCAAATTTTTCTTTTGCATGGTAACTCAGTAATGACTAAACCAGCCCTTTTGCAAAACTCTCAAGTTTAGATCATCTTTTTTTTTCCTTAGAAAGGAAATCCAATCTGCACCTTTCTTACTATGAAATTCATCTCCTAAATCAGGTTATTTTCTTATGCATTAATAATTTATAATACAATATTTTTCTTTTTCTTTTTTTTCTTTGTAGGGCAGTGGAGTTAAGTGATTAGCCCAAAGTCATACAGTCAGGTAATTATTAAATATCTGAGGTCAAATTTGAACTCAGGTCCTCCTGACTCCAGGGCCGCACTCAATCCACTGTACCAACAGTTGCCACCAAACTTTTTCAAAAGTGAGCATTTGTAGTAGAAAGTAGGGGGCATCTAAGTGGTGCAGTGGATAGAGCACCGGCCCTAGAGTCAGGAGTACCTGAGTTCAAATCTGGCCTCAGACACTTAATAATTACTTAGCTGTGTGGCCTTGGGCAAGCCACTTAACCCCATTGCCTTGCAAAAAAAAAAAGAAAGTATCATAGACTTGGGATTGGGAGAGACCTGAATTTACATTTTTCATAAAAATTTTCACAATGTGTAACCATAAGCAAGTCCCATTCTCAGTTTCCTTATGTTTATTGATAATAGTTTTCCCTATTTTATATGATTAAAATACTTGACCGAAGTCACACAGCTACCAAGAAACAGAGGTTCTATTTGGACTCATGAAGATGACTCCTTTTGATTCACAATAATTTCAGTGAAGGGCAAGATTTATGATTTTTATTATAGTGCCAAACTCTGCTTAGCAGTCAGAAAACAAATACAAAAGTAACTTCAAAGAGTTTATGATTCATTTAGTTGCTCAGTTATGTTGACAAAAGAGATCTGGAATTAAAATCAAGAAGATCAGAGTTTGAATATTGTCATAAGCGTTAACTAGTTGTATGACCTTGTCCAAGTCATTGGAATTTAAGGTATTCTTCTCATTAACTTTTTGTACCTCTTTTTTTATGAATTCACAGTTTCATTTTAAAAGTTATTTTTTAATTTTTTATACCAAGCTGTTGACTTGGTTTTTTTTGTTTGTTTGTTTGTTTGCAAGGCAATGGGGTTAAGTATCTTGCCCAAGATCACACAGCTAGGTAATTATTAATTATCTGAGGCCAGATTTGAACCTAAGTACTCCTGACTCCAGGTCCTGTGCTCTATTCACTGCACCACCTAGCTGTTCCTGTTGACTTGTTTTTTATGATTTTCTTGTATTACTTCCTTTTCTCTTCCAATTGTTCTCTACCTCTCTAATTTGATTTTCAAAATTATTTTTAAGCTTTTCCATGTCCTGAGACTAAACCGTATTTTTCTTGGAGGCTTTGGATTTGACTTTATGCTTTGATCTACCTTGTCACCATCAAAACTTTCTATGGTCTCTATTTTTTTCTGTTATTTGATTATTTTTCCAGCCTATACCTTTGTTTTAATCACTTTGTCAAAGTAGGATTCTGCTTCCTGGGTGGAGGATGCCCTGTCCCAAACTTCAGGGGTTTGGGGTAGCTGTTTTCAGAAATATTTCTGGGGACAGAAAAGTTTTCAATTCTTTCCAAGTTGCATGATCTAAGATTTCCAAGAGGTGTTTACTACTCTCCTGATCTATGCTCTGTTCTATCAACAATCAAAAGCATTCTTTTCTCTCATGGAACTGTGAGATGGGTCCTGGCACTCTGAGGTCTGTAGTTCTGATGTGCTAGTGCAGATAAGAAATTTACAAACCCGGATTAACCTCTTTGGGTTTTAATCAAAGTATCTATATAAGAGCATTGTTGTAAGGACCAAATACTATCTGAAAAGTGCTTCACATCCTTTACAATCCCATTTAGTCCTTGCTAGTTATTAACATTAAACCAAATCTTCCTTCCCCTGGTACTGCTGCTATGGCTGTTTGACCAAAACATACAGAGCAGCAGAGTTCTGACTCAGTGATAGCAAAAAAGTCCAATAATCTATTTTTATATTTTAAAGAAAATGTATTTATTTACATTATTATATAAAATATTTTATTTGTTTTCCAATTACATATATGGTAGTTTTTACCAATAAGTTTTGCAAGATTTTGAGTTTTACAATTTTTTCTCCCTCCCTTCCTTCCCCCCTTCCCCAACAGAAGGCAATCTGATATAATCTTTACATTTCCATCCATGTTATGCATTCAACATTGAATGTAGGGAGAGAAGAAACAGATCCAAAAGAACAGAAAAAAAATCAGGAATGGCAAAATTACATAATACTTAAGACAACTCTTAAAAATTGATGGTAATAAGTTTTGGTCTTTGTTTAAACTCCAAAGTTCCTTCTCTGTGTATGAATGACATTCTTTATCATGGATCCCCTAAAACTGCCTCTAATTGTTGCACTAATGGAGTGAGCAAATCCATCATGCATTAATAAAATCAACCCAGCCAAGAAAGAAAAACAGAAAGGCAACGAAACAATTTTGACAGTTAGTGGTTTTGATAAAAGTCTCATTTCTAGAATATATAGAGAATTGAATTAGATGTATAAGGTTACAAGTCCTTCATTAACTGATAGTCAAATGATATAAACAGGCTGTTTTGAAACAGAGAAATCAAATCTCTATATAATCATGTGAAAAAAAATACTCCAAATAATTATTGATTAGAGAAATGCTAATTCAAACAATTATGAGGTAACACATACCACTATCAGATCAGTTAAAATGACTAAAAATGAAAATGATCAATGTTAGTGTAGATATGGGAAGATTGAGACATTAATGCATTGTTGGTAGAGATTGAACTATCCTAACTACTCTGAAGAGCAATCTGGAACTATGTTCAAAGAGCATACCCTTTGACCTAGCACCAATGCAAGGCTTATATCCAAAAGATATCATTGAAATGGGAAATGCTCCATACATTCTAAAATTCAGCAGATTTTTTTGTAGTGGCAAAGAATTGGAAAGTGAGAGGATGCCCATCAATTGGGGAATGCCTGAACAAGTTATGGTAAATGAATATGATGGAATACTTTTGTTCTGTAAGAAACCATAAATGGTCAGACTCTTGGGAAACATAAAAAAAATGAAATGAACTGATGTTGAATGAAGGGAACAGAACTGAAAGAGAACCTTGTGATTTGATCAGCTTTGACAGATACAGCTTCTTTGAACATTTCAAAATGTAGGATAACCCTGGAAGACCCATTCACCTCTCTTTTCTTCACCTGAGTCTTGAACTTGAAGCCCAAACTTTCTGTTCAGCTCTGATCATTTAACCTGAAAAGTTTGAAGGTCACTGAATATCCATCTTTTATCTTGAAAGAATATGTTCAATTGTTCTGGGTAGTTAATTCTTGCTTGTAATCCAAGGTCTTTTACTTTCCAGAACATCATATTCCAAGCCCTACGAGTGCTTAATGTAGACACTGCTAAATTCTCTGTAATCCTGACTGTGGCTCCATGATATTTGAGAATTTCTTGAAAAATGAAGTCTAGGCTCTTTTCCTGTTACTGCATTCATTTTAATCTTGGTTGCATGAATTTGATTTTTGCAAAAACTTTTTTTATTTTAATGTAATCAAAATTATTCATTTTGCATTTTATATTATTCTCTCTATTGTTGTTTATAATCTTTTTCTATTTCTATAGATCTGACAGATAAATTATTCCTTGTTTTTCTAACTGGTTAATGATATCACCTTTTATGCCTGAATTCATACCCATTTGGACCATATCTTGTTATGGAGTATGAGATATTAATCTATGGCAAATTTATGGCAAATAGTTTTCAAGTTTTCCAAGCAGTTTTTGGTTAAAGAGACAATTTACCAAAAAGTAGATTACTATAGTCATTTGGTACAGTTTCTTTACTACCCAATTTATTCCACTGCTGCGGCACTCTATTCCTTAACCAGTACTAAACAATTTTGATGAGTTCTGCTTAGTAATATAATATTAGCTCTAGTACAATTAGGTCACCTTCCTTTGCGCTTTTTCCATTAACTCCTTTCATAGTCTTGATTTTTTTCTCCTCCCTATGAATTCTGTTTCTATTTTTCCTTACCCAAAAATAATTATTGGTAATTTGATTGGTATAACATTGAATACGTATTTAAGTAGAGTTGTCATTTTTATTATATTATCTCAACCTATGATTGACATTTGTCCAATTATTTAGATTTGATTTTTTTTGAGTGAAAAATGTTAAGTAATTATTTTCATATAGTTTCTGAGTTCATCTTGTCAGGTAGGCAACCAATTAATGACTAAAGGAAGACTATCAGTTATTTTAAATGAAATTATTTTATCCTTTGCTACTGTACTTTGTTGGTAATGTGAAGAAATATTGAGGGTTTATGAGGATTTATTTTATATTCTTCAACTTTGATAAACTATATAACTTTATTCAATTAGTTTTTTAGTTTCTTTTCTGAGATTCTCTAATATACCGTCACATCATCTGCAGATTGAGAGTTTTGTTTTTTTCATTGCCAGTTTAATTCCTTCAATTTCTTTTTCTTCTCATTATTAAAGTTAACATTTATAAAACTATATAGAATAGTAGTGAAGATAATGGCCATCTTTGTTTGTCCCCTGAAATTACTGGGGCATTCCTTACTGGATTACCCTTATTACAGATAATTCTTGTTATAGTTTACATAGGTACTGTTCACATTTTAAGGAAAATTCCATCTATTCTTTTGCTTTTGAGTGTTTTCAATATGAACAGTTGCTGTATTTAGTCAAAAACTTTTTCAACATTTATCAAGATAATCATGATTTACATTAATTTTGTCATTGATGCATTGCTGATAGTTTTCTTAATATTGAATCAATCCTGCATTCTTGCTATATATCTTACTTGATCTTCATATATTAACTTAATGGTAACTTGCTGTAATCACTTTCTTAACATTTTATTGATTTTTTAAAAATTAATTAAAATATTAATTAGAAAAGTTGGTCCATAATTTTCTTTCTCTATTTTGACTCTTCCTGTTTAAGTTTCCACACCATAATGATGTCATAGAAGGAATTTGATAAAATTCCTTCTTTACCTATTTTTCAAATAGTTTATAAAGAATTGTAGAATTAGAATAAATTGGTATTTAGATGTTTGGTACAACTCATTTGGCCCTTAATTTTTTTTTCTTATGAAATCCATTTATGGCTTGTTCAATTTCTTTTTCTAAAATGGAGATATTCTTTAATTTAACTTCTGTTAATTTGGGCAATTTATCTTTTTGTCAACATGCATCAATTTCTCTTAGATTATTAGATTTGTTGACATTTATTTGGGTAAACCAGTTCTGAGTTATTACTTTAATCTCCTGCTCATTATTGGTATATTCATCAATACTGGTACCTTGGTAATTTGGTTTTGTTCTTTTTTATTCTTTTCAATCAAATTAACTAAAGAAATATCTACTCTGTTGTTTTTTTAAATAAAACCAACTCAGTTTTATTAAATAGTACTCTTACTTTAAATTTTATAAATCACTCCATTGATTTTCAACATTTTGAATTTGATATTAAATTGAGAATTTTTTTAGAAATGTATTTATTTTAATTCATTTGCGCATGCATATTTCAAGTTGCCAAGTTTCCTTACACCCACCCTGCCCAACCCCCTCCCATCAGCAGGTAACAATCAAGTTAGCATTGTACATATATATTTTGATAAATATGTTTACAGATTAGTATTAATTGTTTTCAGTATGAGGTTGAATGGAAAGATGCATAAGAGTTAATTTTTAAAAAGTGTTCTTCAGATTCTGGAGGGTTTTTTTGGTATGTATATGTGTATGTTTTGTTTTGTTTTGTTTTTCTTCCTTTGAATGTTGATAATAACATAATCCATAGCCAGTCTAATTCACCTTCACTTCTTTATCCTTTTAATTAGATCTATTTTTGTTCTGCTTTGTCCCAGCTAAGGATTACTTTTTTAACTTCAGCTGAAACATAATACATTCTGCTCCAGTGGTTTAACTTTATTGTGTGTATATATTACCCCTGTAAATATGTTTGTTGTAATAACATATTGTAGTATTCTTATTAATTTAGCTGAATTATTTATTTATTTGGGTTTTCTTTTTGCTTATTTATTTATTTATTTATTTATTCAGCTATTTGCTCATGTATATTTTTTGAGTCACTAAATTTCCTTCCATCCTCCCTTCCTGCCTCCTTCCCCTTAGCTGAGAACAGTCAGGTTAGCATTGTGCATATATATATATATATATATTTTTTTTGATAAACATATTTGTGCATTAGTCGTTTTCATTATGAGGAATTAAGAATAATGGAAAGAGATGCATAAGATATACATTTATAAAGTCCTCAGCAGATTCTGAAGGGTTTCTGTTTTGTTTTGCTTTCCTTCCTGTGGTTGGGGATAACATTGTCCATAGCTGGTCGAACGCAGTTGTCCCTGCTCTCTGACCTGCTGAGAACTGCTTCCATCAAGGCTGATCATCTCACGATGTTGTTGTGGATGTTTACTTTGTTATTTTGTTTCTCCTCCCTTCACTAAACATCAGATTCCGTAAGTCATTCATGTTTCTCTAGAGTCTCACCAGTTGATTTCTTATAGAAAAAATAGTGTTCCATAGTATTCATGTACTATAACTTGTTTAGCCATTCCTCAGTTGATGGGTATCCCCTCAATTTCTAATTCTTTGCCACTAGAGAAAGAGTTGCTAGGAATATTTTGGAACATGTAGGACTTTTCCCAATTTTTATGATTTCTTCTGGTTATAGACCTAGTATTGGAATTCTGGGGTCAAAGGAAATGAACCATTTAATTGCTCTTTGGGCATAGTTCCATGTTAATCTCTGGAATGGTTGGATCTCTTCACCACTCTACCAGGAATGGATTGAAGTCCTAATCCTCCCACAACTTCTCCAACATTGATCATTTTCCCTTTTTTCTCATCTTGGCCATTCTGATAGTTTTGAGATAAAACAGCCTCATTGTTCTTTTTAATTTGCATTGCTCTAATCAATAATGATTTGGAGCACTTTTTCATATCATTATATATAGCTCTAATTTCTTCATTTGAAAACTTCTGTTCCTATCCTTGTAACCTTATAAATTTGATGCAATTCTCTCTATATTTTAAAAATGAGACCTTTATCAGAACTGGTTATGAAGATTGTTTCCCAGGTTTCTGCTTTCCTTCTAACTTTGGCAGCAATGAATGCAAAACTTTTGCAGTTTATGATATATTCTCTTGTTTGGTCATAAATTTAATCCCCTTTCTCCAGATCTGATAGATAATGTCTTGGTCTATTAATTTCTCTATGGTATCTCCCTTTATGTCTAAATCTTGTACCCATTTTGGTCTTATTGTGGTACAGGATATGAGATGTGGGTCTATGCCTAGTTTTTTCCATATTATTTTCCAGTTTTCCCAACAAGTTTTGTCAAAGTATTCTCATTTTTTTTAAGCCACCTTGCTATCAACTTCTGTTTTTGGGGGAGAGTTCCTCCCATTCACATTTTCAGAGCAAGCCATACTACATTCATTATTTTAAAAATTCTTTATTTTGTCTTTCTTATTTTTCCTTAGTTGTAATTCCTCTTTCTTTTTAGGTTTTTGCAAGGCAAATGGGGTTAAGTGGCTTGCCCAAGGCCACACAGCTAGGGAATTATTAAGTGTCTGAAGCCAGATTTGAGCTCAGGTACTCCTGACTCCAGGGCCTGTGCTCTATCCACTGTGTCACCTAGCCACCGCTTAATTCCTCTTTCATAATATAATGAATAAGTAAATTTGTTAAACAATATTATACATACATAACTTTTTCAACATTATTTCCCTCCATGGAGGGCGGGATAGAATGGAGGGTGATAGAAAAATATGGAACTCAAAAACTTACAAATGGATGAATATTGAAAACTACCTCTGCATGTAATTGAGAAATTTAAAAAAAAAGTTGGAGAGTGTGTAGCGTCAATGCATTGAAAGAAATTTCAAAAACCTAATGCATAGTTGTAACTCATTTATTTCCACTTTGAAATCTATGATTACAGTGAACTTGAAGTCCAATTGTAATGCATTTCAAAGTCCCCCCCACCCTCCCCACCAAGAGTGCTAGGTTTGCATGCACCAGGTTTGATTCTGCATAATGACCTACATTAATTATTTCTCTTTATCTCTCTCCCTTTCCCTCTCTGTCTCCTTCTATCTGTCTCTTTGTCTCTGTCTTTGTCTCTGTTTTTCCTTTTTGTTAGCTTATTGCCTTTGAATAGTGTTTTTCCTGAATAATCAAATTATATGTGGATGTCATAGACCATCAAAGTCAGGATGTGTCCCCAGCTCTAAAAAAAGGAATTCAGTTTACTAAATCCTAGGCATTATTTACTTCATCCCACAGAAAAATCTAAAGGGATTTAAAAAAAGGAAGCTTACAGGGACCCCTATTCATACATAGAAACTTAAAAATCATGGCAAAATAATCAATTAGCTAGAATGAAATTGATCAGTATATTACACTGATAATTCAGAAATTTTTCCAATAAGATCAAAGTTCTTTTCAGTCAATGGGATCATCACTTAGATTATATTTCTTGCTAAAAGATAGCCATACTGAAATGATGTTCTGGAGTCAGCTCCAAGAGGCTCACAAAAGCATAATTAGATTTTGAGTATATTCACATGGATTGTAGAAGTTAATACTAAAAATGAGAACTTCAATTGTTTCGTTTATGATATAGTTTTCAGAAGATGGTACAGAAGGAAATAACAGACTAATTGTCACATAAGTTTTTTTTCTGGTGAGTTGGTTTTTAAGCATTTATCAGATCAACACTTGTTCTAGGTTTTTGAATAAGCAATATCACTTACATCAAAACTACATCTTTCAAGTAAATCAGTGACTCTTGTCTAGAAGCAATGAATTGTTCAAAAATTATGTAAAACTAATTCCATTTCTTACAACATTGCTGCAATATCCATATTACAAATAAATTTGTGTTTGCAAGGTATCTAAGTGACTCATTTGAAGGAACTCTGGGCTTAGAATAAAGAAAAATCATCCTCATGAGTTACAACAGAGTCTATATCCCTTACAAGCTTCTGGGAAAATCTGTCATATTCTTTACATTAGGTCTATATATAAAAACATATATATATATATTTATTATTATATACATGCCCTATATACCCTAATACCCTATATATTACACACACACACACACACACACACACACACACACACACACACACACAATAAGGCCTTCATAAAAATGAGCAAACTGTGATTTCGACTTGCCTATGGCTATGCAATGTGATAGTGTCTAAGACTGCATAAATTCAAATGTCTCACTCCAAATCTATGACTCTTTCTACTACATAATGTTACTTTTGAAAAAGTTTGGATTATGCTTCTGTGTCTGTAATAAAAATAAGATAATTTGGAGACTGGATCTTAGGGTAAGGAATGGGAAGATTGAATTACCTCTCTAAGAAAATAGATGATCCAATTGAAGTTGATGTCCCTTTATAGCTTTCCTGAAAGCATTCTTGACATCATTGTTCCTCAGACTGTAGATAAAAGTATTCAACATAGGGATGACAATGGTATAGAATACAGACACCATTTTGTCTGAGTCAATTGAATGGCTTGAGCTGGGTTGGAAGTACATGAAGATGACTGCCCCATAAAATATAGACACTGCTGTGAGATGGGAACCACAAGTGGAGAAGGCTTTCTGGTGACCTTCAGCAGAACGGATCTTCAGGATGGTGATGAAGATTAACAAATAAGAAGTAAAAATGACAAGGAATGGGACAAAGCTAGTGAAGGAGCCTATGATAAATATCACTAATTCAGTAGTGTGAATATTAGTGCAAGAGAGAAGTAGCAGAGGGGGAATATCACAGAAAAAGTGATGGACTCTGTGGGATCCACAGAAGGAAAGGCTAAATAGGTTTCCTGTGACTATAGAGGAGGCTAGAAAACCAGAGATGTGAGCACCACTGGCCATATATGCACATACAGTTTATATGGTGGTTGTGTAATGTAGAGGCTTACACACAGCTGCATGGCGATCATAGACCATGCAGGCTAAGAGGAAACTTTCAGTAGCAACAAAAGCTGCAAAGAAGAAAAAATGCACAACACATGCATTATAGGAGATGGCCTTGTCCCCTGTGAGAAGGCAAGCCATCATCTTGGGAGTAATAGTTGAGGAGAAGTCAGAATCCACCAGAGATTGGTTACTGAGGAAAAAGTACATGGGAGTGTGGAGACAAGAATTACAGGAAATGAGAGTTACAAGTCCCAAGTTCCCTAATAGGGTAACAAGATAAATGAGCATGAATATTATGAAGAGAAGAAGCTGAAGCTCTGGGGCATCTGTTAATCCAATAAGGATGAATTCATTGACTTCAGATCTGTTCTCCAAAGATTTCATTTTAGAGTGATGTCCTTCACCTGCAACAACAGTGTAATGATAAGAAAAATACAGTCTCCATGATGAATCATTCTAGGACTTAAAAAAAAATTAGAGACATATCTTACATGAGGGCTTGAAATAAATAATTAAGGCAAAAAGAATATTCAATTTCTGTAGCCCCACCCCAAAATTCATTCCTCCTTTATCTCATAAAGAATGACAGATCCTCATTTATGATTTCATCCTTTTTAAAATCCACCAAAAATGTAGAAATCTTCAATGTCAGATTTCCCACTTCAGGAAAATAGAGTCATATTCTCTCACAAAATAATCATAATAAGAAAGGGAATTACTATTGATGAGGATTGGAGAACTAGAACTTTTATAAATGTTCTTCACTCTGTAGTAGAAGCTCAAATAAAGGAAGAAAAGAAGGGGCGGGAACCAAATAGGAGAACAGTTAAAAGACAGAAGAGAAGAGGATTAAAGCAAGTTGGCCAAGAGTTTACTAGGATTCTTCTTAGTATTGAAATCATTTTGATATTAAGATGATTGCAATGAACTGAAATCACCATTTCCTGAGTGAGAAACTTTGCCAGTGGATGCACTTTATATAGTTATGGTAATCATCTATTCACAACAGCACTAGGGGATCATCTAACAATAAATTAATATTTTCTAAATTTGTTCTCTTAAGATAATCTGTTCCTTTTTTCAATTCTCCTCTTCCTCTATGGTGGAACCCTAAGGCAGCTATCAAAAAAACCATATTTTGTCCCATTTTTCATTATATGAAAGTTTTTTTTTGGTCCCAGGGAAATTGAGCATTTTGGGTTATACTTCAAGTTTGAGCCAAAATCTAATCCAAATGAAGCCTTTATTATGCTATTCATCCCAATTTCAGTATCTCCCCATCTTTTGTCTATAATATACATATGACTTTGAATATATTAAGGGAAAAATTTAGAAAATATTTTCTGAAAAAAATCGCAGAAAAGCAAAAAAGGAGAGGTAACCAAGGATGACTGTAGAACCAGATCCTATCTTATAGTTACATAGTGGGAGGATTTTCCAAGTTTTATTTGAATTAAGGAAATTCCCAGAAAGCAAAAGACTACAAATTTTTTTAAATGGCCATTTTGAAATTAAGTGACAATCTAGTAAATATATATATATGTATATAATTTGTAAGCTGATATTTGCATATTATTTTCATAGAGATTATGGACTCCTTGATGGCAGGGACTGTCTTTTATTTTTCTTTGTATTCTTAATGCTTAGTATCATGCTGGATAAATAGTAGGCACTTAATAAATGTTTATTTTTCCAGCGGTAACCCTCCATTTCTGAACTAAACAAAATGAGTCTTTTGGCATAAAATAACTGCATAATCCATTTCCACAAACCGTGTTAAGCCGTTAAAGCATGTAGTGACATGCCACAGATGTGCATCACTCAATTATTATTAGAAAATGTAGTTTCATCTCTACTACCATGAACTATTGAAAGTTTTCATAGAAGGTCTAGAACAATGAATCTTGAAAAAATATCAACAGTAAACAGAAACAGAGAATTTCAAGACAGCATGGTTGCTCAGAGGTGATCTAATTCAACTTAAATCTGATCGGGAGTTACCTCTTTCAAAGTCTGCCAAAAATCATGAATAATTGGAGATGGAGAAGAGTTGGTTAAGTAAGAAATATGAAAGAAAAAAATACATTCTTGGACGATATTGGAGTGCCCATTAAGTTATGCCTCATATAGAAGATAAATTAGCATCTAAATACATATAAATCAATCTGACAATTGAAGCACCAATAAAACTTTGAAGAATGGGATTCATAAATGGAATGTGATTCTGGAAAAAAAATTTCACCTTATTTGAATGAAATAGCTTAGAGTAGGTACTTATAATATTTTTAAACTGAAACTGAAACAAAATCATAAAGAAATCCAGGAACCAGAATGAGAAAACTTGGTAGATAATCATTTATACTGTTATCTGTCTATTGCTGATGGAAGATTTAAATTATCTAGGCATCTGCCAGAATATTCTCTCATTCTGTCTCTCTGTCTTAGTGCCTTTCTATATCTGTCTCTTTCTCTGTATCTATGCATCTCTGTATATTAATCTCTGTCTGCCTCTGTTAATTAATCTTTGTTGCCTACTTCTCCCAATGTGCCTCTGCTACATATCTGTCTATCAATCTCTGTCTCAAAGAACAGCTATCGATTTGATAAAAAATGATATATTTATGCATCAAAATTTCAAAATAAAGGAAGAAATTTAAGAAAATTCCATCCTGCATCTGATTCTCATAAAGCATGTGGAATTATCAGATAAGAAAAAATAATTGAGATTACTTCTAGGGGAAAAGTAATTAAATAATTCTAAAGTTTTAGATGGATAAATGAAAATTTGTAATTTTCAATAATGCACTTTAGTCCTGAGGACAATCAATAGTATGGTTGCTCAAAGGTTATCTAATTCACTTCAAATGTGATGAAGTACCTTTACAGAAACCCAGCAAAAGTCAAGAACCATTGGAAAAGAAGAGCTGATTAAGGAAGAAGCATGAAAGTAAAGCAATTTATTACTTTAGTAGCATATTGGGGTCCCTACTAAGTTATGGCTCCCATAAAAGATGAATGAGAATCTCTAATACATGAAAACCAAATGGGTTTCCAAAGTACCAGTGAGACTGGAGGGATTTGAAGGGATAGAAAGAACTCAAGAAAGAAATTTTGAAGACAAAAAAGAAGAAAAGTCATTTAGCGATTGAAAAAGGGGCAGATTATCTTAAGGGAACAAATTTAGAAAATATTTTCTGCAGATAAAACAGAAAAGCAAAAAAAGGAGAGGTAACCAAGGGTGATTGTAGAACCAGATCCTATCTTAGAGTTACACAATGGGAGGAGTTTCCAAGTTCTATTTGAATTAGGGATATGCCCAGAGAGCTAAAGACTACACATTTTTTTAAACGTCCGTTTTTTGAAATTAAATGATAATCAAGTAAAGATTTGGATGAGTTTTCAAGACTGATGAGACAAGTACAATGAATGAAAAGGAAAGAACAAAGCTGCTTGATGTGTATTTTGTGACTATTTTCTAAAGTAAAGAGAAAGGTGTTTAGATTTCGAAGAAGGGAACAGTTATGGTTTGGAACCAAAGATAATAAGAATTAACACATATATTAGTGAAGAAAAGGGGGGAAAAAAAGCAGTTGCATAACATCTACTGTGCACCAAGCACTGTGTTACACTTCATAACTATTCTATTCTTTACTTCTCCTGACAATCCTTTGAAGTAGATACTGTCTTTATCCCATTTTAAAGTTGAAGAAACTCAGGTAATGTGCACTTGAATGACTTGTCCTGAGTCATCTCTTAAGTGTCTTCTCCTAATCTGAACTCAATATTTCTTAACTTGAGAGCCAATTCTCCCTAATCATTCTACCAAAGCTATTTATTTCAAATTAAATACATTTAAATGCATTTCAAATCAAGTACTTTAAGTACATTGGATTATTTGGTTCCCACACCAAATCTGTGACATACATGGAAAGAAAAAAGAAACACTTAACTTTATATTGCATAAAGAGACATGCAGAGGGGATTCTCTCTAGTCTACATTTATAACAAGATGTCCGGTTCTGGTTTCCTCATTTTAAGAAGGGCATTGATAAGAAGAGATTTTCCAGAGGAAATCAATAGGAATGGAGAAAGACTTTGATATCTTACCGCAAGGGGATTAGTAGAAGGCACTGCATTTGCTTGGTGTAGAAAGAAGATGGTAGTAGGGCATGAGTGGGATTAAAATTATCTTCAAATATTTACAGTATTAACATATTCAGGAAGGAGTAGGTTTGACTTATTTGTATTCAAAGGGAAGAGCAAGCAGAAAAAGTTAGAAGTTAAGGAGCAACATATGTTATGGGGTTAAATGTTGCTACTCAGAAGCCGAAAAGGGTGTCTTAACAGGTATTGGATTTTTGTCTCCCTTCAGGTCTTGAGGAAAGGCCAAACTAACCTTTTATTCAACAGATCAAATACAAATTTTATAGATAGATATAGAGATAGAGGTAGAGATAGATACAGAGACAGAGACAGAGATAGAGATAGAGATAGAGATATAGAGATAGAGATGTAGATAGAGATGTAGATAGAGATTAGATATATAGATGTTATATATGTAAATACATGTATATACCCACACATATACATGCACATACATACATATGCATTTATAAATAGGGATGATTAGAATGAAGATGACCCAGAAAAGTTTTGTTTCTCCTTTTATGGAGAAAAGTTGTTTAAGTTTTTCTTCTTAACACTATGACCATGGACAAGTCACCTCACCTCAGAGTCTCAGTTTCCTCATTAGTCAAAAAAAGGTAAGTGCAATGACAACTATATGATAGGGCTGTTCTCAGAAGAGAAGTTATTTTTCAAAATGCCTTGAAAATTTTAAAACTCTACACATGATTTCTCTATTGTTATTTTAATTAAAACTACTTCCAGGTCCTCTTTTTCCTTTCCTAAATCCCTGAAGGTCATTTACTCCTGGGATATAATGGATCTCAGCTGTTTTATTGAAAAAGAAAACATATTAGACTAGATGACTTCTGAGATACTATGTAACTCTCACTAAATGAACCTATGATACTTTCCTCTTGTATTAATTGAACAGATAGATAGCTGTCAGACTCAGAATAATACAGTGAAAGACCTATTTTTTTTGCTGTAGTTAATGAGAAATTGAGTAGCAAAACAAAATAAATAAAAAACTATCTCAGATTTTAGAAGAGTAGAAAAATCCATTTTTACAACTAGCAAAAAAAAAGAATTTTCCTTTAATACAATAGAAACTATCTATATATAGCAGACAAGAACTAACTCAGAGTCAAGATTTATATTATTTGCTTCATGCATTTGAGGCAATTCATATCCATTATTGATATTATTAAATAAAATATGTATAGTCTATGGCAAACCCTTCCACCAAAGTGCTCATGGTTGGGTCCTATTGTATTACCATGTCTAAAAGGACTCCTTCTTGGTTACTGGGGCTGGTAGAGTGCTGATTTCCACTCAAAAATACCCAAATACTTGGTGAATAACATTACTTTTGAAAAATTGTTGATTAAGTGTGTGAAGACTTGAGTTATAATCTTGCTTGGATATATAAAAGTTTAATCTATAATTTGAAAGTGACTCAATGCCTCTGAACCTCTGTCAACTCATTAGGAATATGAAATATTCCTGTTTCTTCGAATATAGGGGAGGTCATTCCATGGTTATGAAGAAATTATTTTCTCAAGAATCAAATTAAATAGATATGAGACTGCCTATGATCAGTACAGAGCATTGGGCTTTTACTTAATAATGAATAAGCAGTTTCTCTGAAAAATATACAAAAGATAAAGAGGACTGAAGTGCTATACACTATATGGTATGCAAGACAAATGACTTGCCCAAGGACAATTTGTATTATGTCTCTGAGGTCACATTTGAACTTAGGTCCTGTCTCCAGGACCGGTGCTCCATCCACTGTGCCACCTAGCTATCCCTCAGCTCATTATTAATTATGAGATCTAGAAAGGGCAGCTAGGTGGCACAGTTGATAGAACACTGGTCTTGGAGTCAAAAGGATGGGAGTTTGAATTCAGTCCCAGATATATGACACTAATTAGCTGGTGATCTCGGACAAGTCACAACCCTGATCGCCTCATATCTATGACTATCTCCAGTCATCGTACTTTGTAACTAGCCACTGGACCCAGATGGTTCTGGAGAAGAAACTGAGTCATGGAAACCCCTCACTCAAATCCACTTTATATGGTCCTCTTTGAGTATGATGGACAAACATCATCATATAATCTGGACAAATCACTTCAGTCAGTCTGTGATAATATTAATAGAATTTATCTCCAACAGTTACTGGGAAAATTGAATTGGAAAAACTGAAACTCTTAACCTTATATAAATAATGAGCTCTTATAGTTCAGAACAAGTAAGCTCAATTTAATTAATTAGTTAATCTCATCTCAATTTACTTATCAAAAACAATTCCTAACATTTTTAATGCATTACTGTGGACAAAATATACCTTAATCAAAATTATTAAATTAAAGTGTTCCTTTGCACTACACAAGCACCTGCCCTCAAATGGCTTCTTCAGTCCTAGAAAGATAACTTTGAAAAACTATAAGTAGTGGGGAATAACCCTATGAAAAAATTGATAATGCACAGTTTATGAATAAGGAAATAAAAGTCAATAGACTTACCATGGGGAAATTGAGTCAGTGTGCAAGATACAGAAGGTTTTTAATGCATATCTTCTTGCCTTTATATTCAGGAATGCTTCCCCTATATCATAGTAGTATCTACATAAGCAATGAAACTGCGAATTGAATATGGCAGAACCTAATTCCTAGCCTCCAAAATGAAGAATTTTCTGAGGACTTTCTATTCAATGTTTGGCCTTGAAGTTCCAAGGCTAGGAAATACATAATCATATTGGAGAATGTCTTCACTAGTACTGGGCCAAGAAGTTCAAAGTTTGCTAGTGGCAGAGATCACTTCTGTTCATTGCTGTGGTATGAATGGCAGTAGAGTTAGTGATGCCCACTGCTGCTCTATATTCAATTCTTTCACAGAATGAACCAAAAAACCTCAGTGGGTGAATGAATGATTCAGGGAATTTGACCCACTAGTTGATCCCCCAAAACAGCATTTCTAGTGGAATGTTTCAAAGTCAGTAGCTGAAGTCAGGGTAGAGGCAGGGATCTTTTGCAGACCTCCAACTCTTGGGAGGGGATAATCCCTTGGAGATACCTGGCAGTTCTGCTGCCAAGTTATGAACAAAATAAACCATTAGATTCTGCTCTGACCATGGGGGAAAATTAAGTACTTGTCTTAAGTACTTTTGTAAATTGAAGTAGAGGACTGGGCAAGGACATTGATATAAATTGGTGTCTGAGCCTGTTTCTACTAGTTCTAAGCTAGGAAATAATGGTCAATTCGCTGAACATCTCTAAGGCTCAATTTATTTTTCTTTGTAATAGCTCTTGAATTGTGATACCACAAAAGGTTTTTGAAAGGTCTCCAATGAAATGAGGCAAGGAATAAAATCACTGAACTTGGTGTTAGAAGATCTGGGATGGAATCAGATGTTAATGGTCAAATTTTAGACTAAATCACTTATTCCTGAAGAATCTCAATTTCCCCATTTATAATATGCAATTAAGTATATCTGTATGCTCTTATTGTCATGGTTATTTTCAGGATAGTAATTTATAACTTATAATTAATTTTCTTTTTATCCCATTATAACTATTGTCATTTAAAATCTACTCCTTTGTCCTAATGTACCTTTTCCCCCTAAACTCCTTCATTTCCTTCCCCTCTCTCTGTATCTTGGCTTTGAGGGAAAAATGTCTTTAATATTCTAATTCAATGGTAAATAAAGGAAATGCTGAAATAACCATTTGTCAAGATTTAAATGGAGATTTTAACAAAGTTTCACTTGCTGTTCTTGGGCAAAGTGTAAAAAACTGATAGTAAAGAGCATAATGTGGCAATTTCAGAATTATGAAATCATCTTCAATAAAAATTCAATATTAGATCATCATTAATTTAAATGTTGCCTATCCTATGATTCTGCCTTCCAATATCTCTTCCACACCTCAAAATCAACTTCTATTTGCTGTCTATATATTTATTTTCACATCAATTATATAATTATTTTCATCTAATAAAGTTTTATTCTTATTGGACAGATCACATATATCTATTCATATATATATATGCATATTGTTTTGTTGTTGTTATGGGGATACTCAAAATTTATATTGGGCCTTAATTGAAGTTATGGCTTAATAAGTTATTGTACAATTCAACTGATTTATCACTTACTTGGACAAGCCAATATGTCATTCTTTGCCCAGATTACAAAACTTCAAGATGGACAATAAACACATTGAGGAATCTATTTAAGATTCAAAAAAAATAAACTTCAACTATAAAAATAATAGGGGTAGCAATCTTGATAAAGCAAAAGCAAAAAGAGATCTTGTTAAAATGGATGAAGAAAGTAACATCTTTTTTATGTAACTCTTCAGTAGTGTTTGGCAATTGAATTCTCTGTTCAGTCCTGGTCTTTGTGTCAGGAAATTCTGGAAGCCCTGTATATCATTGACTACCCATCTTTTCCCCTGACAGTATATGCTGCTTTTTGCAGGATAGCACATTCTGGGTTGTAATCCTAGGTCTTGAGCTCCCTGAAATATGTTATTCCAGTTCTTCCGTTACTTCAATATTGATAAATAGGCAGTGTCATTCTGATTGTTTTCCCTTTGTTTTTGAATTGTTTTCTTTTGGTGTCCATAATATTCTCTCTTTTATTTGAGGATTCTGGAATTGGGCTATTACAGCCCTTGGAGTTTTAATCCTCTGGTCTCTTTCTGGAGGGATTCTGTGGATTCTTTCAATGCTTATGTTGTTATCTTGTTATAGTAGATTTGCGTTGTTTTCCCTTATAATTTTCTCCATGATGTTTTCCAGGTTATTTGTTGCTCCAGGCTTTATAGCAGTACAATGCTTAGTAGATTGTCTCTTTGGGATCTGTTTTTCAGGTCATTCATTTTTCCCTAAAAAGGTATTTTACATTTTCTTCAATTTTTTTCAGCCTTTTTATTTTGTTTGATGAGATTTTGTAGTCTTACAGATTCATTAGTTTCTATTTGTTCAGTTCTAATTTTTAGAGTTTTTTCTTCAATTAGTGTTTGTGTTTCTTCTTCAAGATGGTTATATTTACTTTTAACAGAGTTGATTTCTTTGGTAAATTTTTCATAATTTTCCTATATGGCTTTCATGTCTTTTTTTCATTTTTCCTTCTTCCTCTCTGCTTTGATTTTTAAATTCTTTTTAAACTCTTCAATGAGTTTTTGTATTTGAGTCCAATTTATAGACCGTTTTGATACTTCTGTGAGTGATGTTTCACAGCTTTCTTCTCTAGACATGGCATTGCTGTCATCTTTATTTATTAAATACTTGTCTGTAGTGAGCACTCTTCTAGTTTTTTATTCATTTTTGTTTTTTGTTGTAGTTTTGCTCCTGGGGTACATGGAGTATAGATCCAAGCTTTTGTTTTGGTGGGGCTAGGGTCTGATCCCAGGCTTGTTGTTGGCCAAGATGTTGCCTATGCAATCAAGGTCTTGCCTTTGCAGAGCTTTGTTTCCTCCTTTATGTCCAAGTTCTGACTTAAGAGAGGATTGTTCCTGACCCAGTCCTGTCTTTTATCCCAGTGTTTCCAGGGTTTAGACTTTGTTTGGGATTGGGATCCTCCCTGCTGTTTTATTATCCAGCTGCCAGGACCTCTGTTGTTATTAAGTTATCAGAACCTGGATTGCACTGGGGCTAAGAGCCTCCTGCCAGCTTTCCCCACTCTCCTGCTTCCTGGACTTTACTTCCCCCTTTCCCCCGAAAAGAAAAACCTTCACTGAAGATCCTCCATGATGTCTATAGTTGAAAATATCTTTGAATATTCTCTTTTTCTTTGTGGAATCTGTAGTGTGAGTGTCAGAGTAGAGGCTTCATTTATCTTTGGTAGGGGAAAGTTCCCAGAGCATGTTAACTTCATGCCACTATCCGGCTCTGCCCTGGAATTCATGACAACATTTTCTTAAAATATACTGTAAGGAATAAAATAATATCATTATTAAACATAAATGCAAGGGGCGCATCTAAATTCCTAGAGGAGAAGTTAGGCAATTTACAGGGAGACTTAGGACTTAGATAACAAACCTCTAGTAGCGGGGGACCTCAACCTACATCTCTTAGAATTAGATAAATCTAAGTACAAAATAAATAATAAGGAGAATAGAATTTAAGTAAACAGAAATGATAGAATCCTGAAAAAACTGAATGGGGATAGAAAGAACTATGCCTTTTTCTTTTGCACTATATGGTAGCTACACAAAAACTGAGCATGTTCCAAGGCACAAAAACCTCACAGGATATTGCAGAATGGTAGCAATATTAAATGTATCCTCTTAAGATCATTATGTAATAAAAATACCTCTTATAAAGGGATCTGGCAAAATAAACAAAAAATTAATTGGAAACTAAATAAACTAATTTTAAAGAATCAGAAGCAACAAATCAAAAAATCAAAAATTTCATCAAAGATAATGACAATGATGATTTATCAAACAAGAACTTGTGGGATCTAACTAAAGCAGTTTTGAACATGCAACTAACAAATCTAGAAAAGGAATAAACTAAATATTTCCAATTAAATGCCAAATTAGAAATTCTGAAAGATCAAAAGAGACATTAATAAAATTGAACATTAGAAAACCATTGAACTAATAAATAAAATTAAGTTGGTTTCATGAAAAAAACAAACAATAAAATAGATAAAACCTTGGGTAATGTGATTAAAAAAAGAAGGAAGAAGAAAAAAATATCAATTATAAAAGTGAAAAGGGTGGATTCACCAACCAATGCAATGGATATTAAAGTAATAGTATAGAGCTATTTTAGCCATCTGTATGTAAATACATTTGCCAATCTAAGTGAAATGGATGAATATTTGCAATCTCTACTTGTGAATTGAATTTTGGGGCTAGGACACCTCAAATCAACTGACGTTAAGTGCTGATAATGAAGGTACCATTCTTCTGTAAAAATACCATGGGTATTAGTGGTTTACTAGTATACTATCAGTCCACAATATACTTGGAAGCTAAAATGCTAAATCCACATATATCCACATTTATAAATCATTGGTCCCAAAGGAGGGAGATGATGATTTGGTATCTTTTACCCTTTTAGGAGTTTGTATTGTTGCACAGTCTTTTGTGCCCAACTCTTTGGGACCCCATGGACATTGGTCATGAGAGTTTCTTGGCAAATATGCTTATATTGATTAATGCTTCCTTCTCCAGTGTGTCCTCATTTTACAGGTGAGGAATAAGGCAAACAGAGGTTAAGTGAATTGCCCAGTTTTACAAAGCTAGTAAAAGTCAGAGGCTGCATTTGAATTTAGATTTTCCTGAATCTGAGCCCTGTGCTTTATCCACTGAATCACCTACCTGCCACCTTTCCAAGTACACCTGAGTATTTTCTTCAGTCCTGGTTGTTTTGTTTTTAGAAAGGTCATTGATATCTGGGGAATGCCCAGAGGTGATTTGCTAGGAACAATTCCACTTAAGGAAAGATTAAAGAAATGTCTTTATATCCTATTGAATGAAAATTTCAGGGTGGATAGGTAAAATACTTGAAGATATTTCTTGGGAAAGAATGATTAGTGACCCTTGAAGGCTGAAGTTCTGCCTAAAATGTTCAGAGGCACATTTTGACTTGAAACAAGGAAAAGTTTTCCTAACAAAAGTGTCAGCCTGCCCTGAACTATGCTTCACTGTAGCTATTCAAGTGCATTATTCGTTTATTCTATGTGCTATAGGGAATATTCCTTTTCAAGAATGTATTAGATTTGATGATCTCTGAGAGGCTTATGACTCAAAGATTCTCAGATTCCTCCATCTATTCCTCTCATGAATTCCACTTGGAGATGCAATAAAAGATCATCCCCAGTGCATAGACCATCCCCAGACTCATAAAGACCTGAGTTAAAATCCAGTCTCAGACACTTTCTAACTGTGTGACTCCTGCCAAAAAAAAATTGGGGGGACTTTTGATGCTTGGCCTGTTGTTCAAACAATACCTTTGCTTTCAGTTTCCTGTGACCCCATTGGGACACATCAAACATGTACACTCTACTTTGCTAAATTCTAACAGACTATCATGAATGTGAATTGCAAAGCATAGAAACAGAGCATTCTAATGTTAAGAAACTTTTTTAGTTACAAGTCATCTGAAAATGTGAAATGTCTGAAATCTTTGTATTTAACCATGTCATAGATGATTTGATTTAATTCAATCTGGTCAATGTTTAGTTAAGAGGGCAAAGTAAAGACAGGGACTTGCTCTAGGTCTCCTCCAAACCACTCTAAATATCTTTAAATGATGTCTCTGACCAAATTCTAGAGTGGTAAAATACACAAAAAAACTATTTGAAACAATTCTCCAATCCAAAACAACTTAGAAGATCAGGCAGGAAGGGGCTGTTGCACCAGGGTGAGATGGGAGTGCAGAATGGTACTGCCAGAGTGAACTCCTTTCAGGAATCTGGAAAGAGACAGTGGGGCACCTGGGGCAGGGGCAGTGGCAGTGGTGGTGGTTTCCTGACCTCTCAGCCCAGATACTGCCTAGGACAACTTGGAAGGTCTGCAAGAAAAGGCTGCCGCACTAGGGTGAGACTGGAGCACCGTCCTACACAGAGTTCTGCAGATCAGACCTCCGCAGACCTGTGGCATCTGCTTCTGGCATTCTCAGCTCATGGATGATAAAGGGGGGGTGTTGTATGGAGATTTCATGTGTCTCTTTGCTTTCACTGAGACAAAACTCTATTACTTTGCTCATACTCAGATCTGGGTCACAGCATGGTGCCCCAGTTCAGAGGAACAGAAGAACATCAGAGTTTACTGTTATAGGAGAGCAGGGACCCTCTTCATAGTGCCAGGGCAGAAAGGAGTGCTTGTGGTCACCCACAGACTCAATCACAGGCCAGGTGAGTAATGAAACCCTTTACTTAGATCATAAGACCTTGGACAAATTGAAAACTTCCAGGTCCTTTGAAGTATCTCTGAAAACAGTTGCAAAAATACCCCAAAAGTTTGAGATAGTTTACCTTGGAAGCAGAGCCTCAGCTTAACAAGTTAAAATCAAATCATAGGTTGGGAAAATTAGTTAACAGAGGCAAAACTCTGACAATATACAGTTACAGTGGTCATGAAGAAAAGCAAAATATCCAGTCAGAAGAAAACAAAGGAAGGCTCATACATCTAAATCATCCAAGAATTAAATGAATTGGATTCAGACCCATGAAAGAGCACCAAAAGCATTTTGAAAAACAAGTAAGGGAGGAAGAGGATAAATTGGGAAGAGAAATGAGAGCAATGCAGAAGCACCATGAAAACTGAGTCAGCCCCTTGATGACGGAAAAACCAAAAAATATTCAAGAATATAATATAAAAACCAGATTGGATCAAATAGGAAAGAGGTCCACAAAACCAATGAAGAGAAGAATGTCTTAGATAGCAGAACTGACCAAATGAAAATAGAGATTCTGGTGCTCACTGAAGAAAATAATTCCTTAAAATATAGAATGAGTCAACGGAAGCTAATGAGTTTGTGAGAAATCAAGAAACAATAAGAACAAAAAAAAGAACAAAAAACTTGAAGAAACTGAAATATCTTATTGGAAAAACAACTGACCTGGAAAACAGATCCAGGTGAAGTAATTTAAAAATTATTGAACTACCTTAAATTCAGGATCTAAAGAAAAACCTAGCATCATCTGTCAAGTAATTTTCGGGGCAGCTAGTTGGCGCAGTGGATAGAGCACTGGTGCTGGAGTCAGGAGTACTTGAGTTCAACTCCAGATTCAGACAATTAATAATTATCTAGCTGTGTGGCCTTGGGTAAGCCACTTAACTCCGTTAGTCTTGCAAGAAAAAAAAAAACCCTAAAAAAAAAAAAAGAAATGTTCAAGGATACCTGACTTGATATTTTAGAAATAGGGTAAAATAGAAGTTGAAAGAATCCACTAATCACCTCCTGAAAGAAAACTCTTATTTAAAACTCCAGGCAATGTTATAGCCATATTTCAGGTCAGGAAAAAATTATTGCAAGCATGCAGAAAGAAACTATTTAAATATCATGCTGTCACAAGCAGGATAACACAAGATTTAGCAGCTTCTCCTTTAAAGAATCATAGAGTTTGATATATGATATTCCAGGGGATAAAACAGGTAGGATTTCAAACATGAATCAACTACCAAGAAAAATTGAACATAATCTTTCAGGGGAAAAATGAATATTCAATGAAACAGAGGGATTTAAAAGTTTCCTGATGAAAAAAACAGAGCTGAAAAGAAAAATTTATTTTTAAATATGACACTCCAATGAAGAATGAAAAGGAAAATAGAAAAGGCAAACCATAAGCAATTTAATGATGTTGAATTACTTATATTCCTGCATGAGAAGATGATGCTAATAACTCATAAGAAGTATCTCATTTATTAGGGCAGTTAGAAGGAGCACATATAGACAAAGCAAAGATAGGAGTTGATTTTGAAGGAATTATATATACATATACATATATATAAAATATTAAAAATTTGGAGTTAGTAAGAGAGCATGACTCAGAGAAAACATAAAGGGGAGGTAGAATGCAGTAAATTATTTCACCCAGAAAAAGCACTGAAGTGAAGTGAAATGGGGGAAGTGAGAGGGAGTGAGTGAGCCTTATTCTCATTGAAATTGACTCAGAGTGGCTAGGTAGTATAGTGGATAGAGCACCAGCCTTGGAGTCAAGAGCACCTGGCTTCAAATCCGACCTCAGACACTTAATAATTACATAGCCATGTGGCCTTGGGCAAGTCACTTAACCCCATTGCCTTGAAAAATCTAAAAAAAAAAAAAAACAAACAAAAAGAAATTGACTCAGAGAGGGGATAACATACATATTCAATTGGGTATAGAAATCTATGTTACTTTAGAGGAAAGTAGGAGGGGAAAAGATGGCAGAAATTAGGAAGGGTGATTGCAATGTGGGAAGATTGTGGGAAGAGGTAGTCAGATATAAAACACTTTTCAGTAGAGACAAGGTGAAGGACAGAGAATAAATAATGGTGGGGGAATGAGATGGAAGAAAATGCAATTAGTAATAACTACTATGGAAAAATATAGAAATAAATTTCTCTAATAAAGACCTCATTTCTCAAACATAGAGAACTGAGTCAGATTTATAAAAAATAAGATCCATTGCCCAATTGATAAATGAACAAGTATGAACATTTTTAGGTTATTAATGTTATCTATTTAAATCATTTAAAAGAAGGTCCTGCTTCAGTATTGGTAGGAAAAATGTGAGGTGGAAAAATTCTGTGTTACTTCCTTTAAACTTACTGGATTTGCTCATTATGACAGAAAGAGAAGGTGACAAATGTTGGAGAGAATGAAGGAAAACGAGATTGATGAACTGTTAAAATGAAGTGATGCAACAATTCTGTAGAGCAATTTTATGACCGATAGGCTATAAAACCATGCCTACTCCTTGGCCTAGCAGTGCCCTACTATGTCTATATATCATGATAGATGAAAAACAGGAAGGAAAAGAATGTATATATTTTAACGATATTTATAACAGCTCTTTTCTGGTAACAAGGAACTGGAGATTGAGGGAATGTCCAACTGGAGATTGGGCAACAGCTAAATAAATTGTGATGTATGATTTTGTTGAATTGCTATTTTCTTATAAAAAATGAACCAACCGCTCTAGGTAAAATCAAAAAAGCAAAAGCAAAAGCAAAAATTCTTACGTTCCATGGGAAATGTTTAGGATGATCAATTGTGAATGACTTACCTTTTCTCAACAATGTTGTGACTCAAGGGAACTCTGAAGGACTTATGGTAAAGAATACTACCCATACCAAAGACAGAGCTGATGGTATCTGAATAAAAATTGATAAATATATGTTTTACCCTTGACATTTCTCTTTCCTTGCATCTTGCAAATGACAATAGTAAAAATGGTTTTCATGACTACACTTTTCTAACCTATATCAAATAACTTGGGAGGAAGGGATAGAATACAGAGCCAGCGTTTTAAAAGTGAGTGTTGAAACTTATTTTTGTATGTATCCTGGGAAAATAAAATAAAAAAGAGGAATAGAACAGGGATTCTAAACCTGTATCTTCTACCTGAATTTCAACAAGCTTTTCCCTCTACCACAGTACATCTTTAATGTCCTCACAAAATTCCTTTAAGATATACAGAGCTTGAAATTTTGTCCTTATTTTACAGGTGAATAGACTACAACTTTGAAAAGTTCAGTGCCTTTCCTGATGTTTCACAATGAGGAAATGCCATGACTGGAACCTAGGTCCTGACTGCCATATCAAGGGTTCTTCCTAATCCTTCTGCGAGTGAGGTACATGGCAAAAAGGAACACATCTAAGAAAATGGTCTCTAGCTGGACTGGAGTTTGGCGTCTGTTGTCCGAGCAGAGTTTAATGGCATGATTTATATAAGTGACTGTAAAGCAGCCAGTTGAGTCTAAGGGAAAATATGAGTTGCTGTGCTCCAAGGTTTGTATAATGATCTTGCTAATTTTAGAACTTCAGCTACTGATGTCCACATACTTCAACTACAAGGACTCATTGACATGGGAGTAACCCAGAGATACAAATCTCTAGGGCTGCTCACTCTTATATCTGCTTTCCATCATTAAACCTGATTCTGAGCAAGAAAGAAGATCAGCTTGTTTTTGTAAGGACTTTGGAATATCCTGCAGTAGGGGCTAGGGAAGAGAGTCTTGAAAAGCATGAGTACATACATAGTAAGGTTGGGACTGCAAAAACAAGTTACTCATGTGAAGCGTCTTGGCCCACTCTTCCTTTGGCAGTCCCATCCACCTATGTCCACATGCCAGGCAGCTTTTGGGGAATGTAGCATAAGACAGGTTCTCATGTAGAGAGCAGAATGACAAGGAAGGAAAAGTTATAGGCCTGGAGTCAGAAAGATCTGAATAAAAACCCTACCTAACAAGGTATAGATTACAATAATACTGTCCTAAAGGAAATGATTAGCTCAATGATCCTAGAAAAGTATGGAAAGACATATAAAATTACTGAAGACTGGGGTGTGGCTAGGTGGCACAGTGGATAGAGCACCAGCCCTGGACCTAAGTTCAAATCCAGCCTCAGACATTTAATAATTACCTAGTTGTGTGGCCTTGGGCTAGCCACTTAACCACATTGACTTGCAAAAAAAAAACTAAAAAAATACTGAAGAATGAAATAAGCTATGGTATACAGTGACAATATTGTTTTAAGGATGACTTAGATCCAATAATATTAACTATTATATATACCTAATTTATCAGTAAAGGAAACATGAGGAAAGTTCAGAGAAATAATTGATAAATAGAAGTATGCATAGATTAATTTTACATAGACTTGTACATAAATAACTACATATTTCCATGGATATATGTAAGATTTGTGTGTGTATTTGTGTTTGTTTATGTGTGTTTGTGTGTTTGTGTGTGTGTGTGTGTGTGTGTTTAATGATGACCACCTTAGGAGGCAGAAGGAGGAGCAAAACAGAAGAAATAAATTTACTCGAAGGCTATTTGTATACTTAAAAAGAATAGCAAGTTATTCATTTGCAGTTTCATGTTCATCTTAATATTCTATTCTATAAAAATGCATTTTCATTCCATAAATTAGGAAAACCTTGTCTTTGAGAATACATTTCATTTATTTTCTTTGCAGCTTTTGTGTATATTATTCCCATTTAGAATATCACTTGCTGAAGAACAAGAAATTGTTTTTGCCTTTGTAAAAAAAAATCCCTCAAATTTGCACACATATATAATAAAATGTAAGAAAGTACCTCCTTCTCAATCTAAATACTTCATGTTTGCATAGCACCTTAACACTGGCAGAATTCTGTTTTTTTAATTTCCTAACAACCATGTGAAATAAGTGTTATTATAATAAATAAGCTGAGATTGAGAGATAAATGACTTGTCCAAATATGCACAATTTTTTTAGGTTTTTTTTTTTTTTTGCAAGGCAAATGGGGTTAAGTGGCTTGCCCAAGGCCACTCAGCTAGGTAATTATTAAGTGTCTGAGACTGGATTTGAACCCAGGTACTCTTGATTCCAGGACAGGTGTTTTGTCCATTGTGCCACCTAGCCGCCCCCAAATATGCACAATTATTAAACTCCTAAGTCGAATTTTAAATCTACATATCCTTGGGGTGGCTAGGTGCCACAGTGGATAAAACACCGGCCCTGGAGTCAGGAGTACCTGGGTTCAAATCCAGACTCAGACACTTAATAATTACCTAGCTGTGTGGCCTTGGGCAAGCCACTTAAAACCCCATTTACCTTGCAAAAAACATAGCCTTTGTTTACACAGGATTGCTTCAATGCCAAGATGACTCAAAAATACCATGCAAAGAATGAATATTACTTTAAATATTGATTCCAAGTTGTTAATGTTGTATTTGCAATAGATTTTTTTTATATTAAAGAAAAATATCTGATGAAATACATAAAATGAATTTTTCTCCTTTTCCAATAGTCTCTGAAATAAAGTTTAAGGGATTTATTTTTTCTTTGTTTCTGGATTTCATATTAACCACATTAGAAAAAAAATTACTTTTTAAAAAATATTAGGAAGAATAATGAATAAATGTAATACTAATACAAACGTATAACCTCATAGAATCATAGATTCAGATGTGAAAGGCAGGTTAGTGATCATTTAGTCCAGCCCTTTATTTTACAGATGAGCTCATTTTAATAGGATCATAGGTTCAAGAGAATTTAAAAGTTATGTTTAACATTATACAGGCAGCAGCAGGGAAGTGAAATCTAAAAAAATAAAAGAAGAATTTAATCATATAAGGCTTCAAACTTTGCAAAGCATTTTATTTAAAAATCACCTTCTAAACTCTGAACTGATAAGTAAGTGCTCTGTCATTTTTGTGACCATATCATCATGAGAACATGGCCCCAGAGAGAGATAAAGAGAATTTGTCCATGGACAATGACAAAATACCATTGCAAAAAAGTCATATATTGCAGGAAATAAGAAAATAATACTTTTCAGTATTTCAATATTTTTGTTTTTGTTACTTTGCTCTCCTTGGTATTCTATTTAATAGGATAGATCAGTAGTATCAAGATCAAATGAGAAATGACACCCTTGTTATATTGGCTTAACTATATTTTAACATTACCTTTCAATGTATTTTTATCCCCCACTTCCTTCTCTCCAATTTCTCCCTGCCATAAAGCAATGTAATATAGGTTCTACATCTATAAACATGCTAAACATAGATCCATATAATTCATGTTGTGCAATTCATGTTGTGCAGAAGAGAAAAAAAATGAGAAAAGATGACATAGTGACATAGTTCATGAAATTTGTTTTTAAATACTGAAAATAGTAAACTTTGATCTCCATTTAAACGTCATAGTTCCTTCTCCGAATGTGAATGATATTCTGCATCACAAGTCTTTCAGTAATAGTTTCTATTATTGTCCATCATAGTTGATTTTCACCCCGTGTTGCTCTTAGTGTGTCTAATGTTTTTTTGGTTCTGTTCCCTTCACTTAGTTACAGTTTGTGCAAGTCTTTCCAGGATATTCTGGTTTCATCCTGCATAATTTTAATAGAAGAATAGTGTTCTATCACACACACACACACACACACACACACACACACACACACACACACATATATATATATATATATATATATGTATATAGCACAATTGTTCAGTCATTATTTGACACTTTGAAAAGAACTGCTATAAGTATTTTTGTATGTGTAGATTTTTTAACCCTTTTTTTCTGATCTCTTTGGGATACAGAGCTTGTAGTGGTTTTGATGGAATAAAGGATATACACAGTTTTATTACCATTTGGGATTGTTTCCAAATTGCTCTCCAGAAAGGTTGGATAAGTTCAAAACTCCATTGGGATACAGTAGTATCTCAGGTTTTTAACATTGATCATTTTTCTCTTTAGTCATATTGACCAATCTGAAAGGTGTGAGGCGATACCTCAGAATTGTTTTAATTTGCATTTCTCTAATTAATAATGATTTAAAACAATTTTCATATGACTATAGCTAGCTTTAATTCCTTCATCTAGGAATTGGGTTTACCTAGAAAATTGCATTTTTATATCCCTTGACCATTTATCAATTGGGAAATGACTTGTATTTTTATAAATTTGATTCCTTTTTTATATTTTAGAAATGAGTGTTTTGTGAAAAGCACTAATTGTGAAAATTGTTTCACATTTTACTGAATTCCTTTTGATCTTGGTTAGATTGGTTTTATTTATGGAAAAGTCTTCAATTTAATATAATCACAATTAAGTATTTTGTTTTTATATTGTTTTCTAACTCTTTTTTGGTTATAAATTTGTCTCCTTTCCATAAATCAAATGGATAAATTGGTTTCTGTTCTACTAATTGCTTGTATGATATCACCATTTATGTCTTAATCCTGTACTCATTTTGAATTTAACCTAGTATAGGGTGTGCAATACTACCTTCCAGTTGGTCCAGTAGTTTTTTGGGCTTTTTGGTATTTTTTTTTATCAAACAATGAATTCTTATCCCAGAAACTGGAATCTTCGGGTTTATTAAATAGTAAATTACTATAATCATTCACAACTGTCTTGTTTGCACTTAATCTATTCCACTGTTCTACTGTTCTTTCTTAGCCAGTTCCAAAAAAAAATTTGATGCCTGATGCTTTATGATAGAATTTTAAATCCGTTATGCCTGGCTACTTAACTTTGAATTTTTTATTAATCCCCTTTATTTTCTTGACCTTTTGTTCCTCCATGTGAATTTAGTTACTATTTTTTCCAGTTCATTAAGCAATTTTTGAAAGTTTGATTGGTATGGCCATGACTTAGTAATTAATTTAGGTAAAATTGCAATTGTTATCATATTGACAGTCTTTTCATTAGCAGTTTACATTTGCCCAGTTATTTATATTTGCATTTATTTGTGTGATAATGTTTGAAATTTTTTTCATATAGTTTCTGAGTCTGCCCTGGCAGGTAGACTCCCAAATATTTTATCTGCAGCTAATTTAAATGAGATTTATCTTTCTATCTCTTGTTGTGCCTTGTTACTAATATGTAGATAAACTGAGGATTTATGTATAATTATCATATATCCTACAGCCATAATGTCATCTGCAACTGTGAGAGTTTTATTTCTTCATTATGTATTATAATTAATTCAATTTCTTTTTCTTTCCTAGTTAAAGCTAGCATTTCTAATACAATATTGAATAAAATGGTGATAACAGGAATATTTGTTTCAACCCTGCCATTATTAGTAATGGGGTTAAGTGGAGTGCCCAAGGCCACACCTAGGTAATTATGAAGTGTCTGAGGCTGGATTTGAACTCATTTCCTCCTGACTCCAGGGCTGGTGCTCTTTAAACTATACAACCTAGCTATTGCCTAGTTTATTCTTAATACATATAATGCTTATTGATTGTTTTAGATACATACTGCTTGTCATTTTAAGTAACATTGCATATATATACTATGTTCTCTAGTATTTTTAATAAGAATAGATTCTGTATTTTGTCAAAAACTTTTTCAGCATCTATTGAGATAATCATATGATTTCTATCAGGTTTGTTATTGATATGGTCAATTATCATTTAGTTTTCTCTTCTTATAAGTATTGAAACCAAAGAGCAAGTAAATTAGCGCCAAATTATGAATTCACCTTTTTCGTTTTTGAGACTGGTAATTTGATTTTCTTCTTTTTTTTTTTTTTGCAAAATCAAATTAGCCAAAGATTTAGCTTTTTTATTGTTTTTATTGTTACTATTTTTATTTATTAATTCAATAGATTGTTTGATTTTGATTTGTTAATTTCATCTTTACTTTTTAAAATTTCTATTTTTGGTATTTAAGGATCTTTAATTTGTTCTATCTCTAAATTTTTTTGTTGTACATTCAATTAATTGATTTCTTTTTCTCTATTTCATGCATGTAAGCAATTAGATAAAATTTTCTTCTATTAACAGTTTTGGTTATACCCTACATGTTCTTTCATTATTGTCATCTTGAATGAAATTGCTATTTACTTCTATGATTTGCTGTTTGATCGACTCATTCTTTTTTTTTTAAGGTTTTTTTGCAAGGCAAATGGGGTTAAGTGGCTTGCCCAAGGCCACACAGCTAGGTAATTATTAAGTGTCTGAAACCGGATTCGAACCCAGGTACTCCTGACTCCAAGGCCGGTGCTTTATCCACTACACAGCCTAGCCGCCCCTCCACTCATTCTTTAAAGTTAGCTAATTTACTTTTAAGTTAATCATTATTCTGTATTTCCATGACCTTTCATTGAATGTGATTTTTAATGTATCATGATCTGAAAAAGATTGCTTTTAGAATTTCTGTCTTTCTGAACCTGATTGTGAGGTCTATGCTCTAATACATGGTTAATTTTTGTTTATGTATCATATACTGAGAAAAGGTTTATTTCTCTCTATCCCATTTCAGTTTTTTCTAGAGATCTACCAAATTTAATTTTCCAAAATTCTATTTAAATTTTTAACTTCCTTCTTGTTTATTTTATAGTTAAATTTATCTAATTCCAAGAGAGGGTTGTTGAGGTTCCCTACTAGTATAATTTTTTTTCTATGTCTTCTGCTAACTCATTTAATTTCTCATCTAAGACTCTGGATGCTATATCACTTGGTGCATATATGGTTAGAATTGAAATTATTTCATTGTTTATGCCACCTTTTAGAAAGCTATATTTTGCTTCCTTATGTCTTTTAATGAAATATTTTTGTTTTTACTTTGTCTGAGCTAAAGATTATTGGCCTTGCTTTTTATCTTCAACTGAAGCAAAATATATTCTGCTCCATCCTTTTAATTTTACTCTGCTTATGATATTTCTGTTTCATATATATTTCTCATAACAACACATTGTAGGATTCTGATTTTTAATCCACTCTGCTATCCACTTCTGTTTTAGGAAAGAGTTTATCCCATTCACTTTTGCAGAGCAAAGCATACTATGTTCACTATTTAAAACTTATTCTATATTTTTCTTTCTTTTTTTTCTCTTAGTTCTAATTCTTTCTCAATATGACTAGTATGGAAATATGTTAAATAATATTTATTGTATATACACAACTTTGACCACTTTGGTCACCACTATAGTGTGTGAAAGAGGGTGATAGAAAAATGTGGAGCTCATAAACTTACAAATGGATAAATGCTGAGAACTATATCTGTATAAATTGGAAAATAAGATAAAAAATGGAGAATATATAGTGTCAAGATGTTGGAAGAAATATCAAAAACATACTGCATGGTTGCTCAATATTTATTTCCACTGTGAAATCTATGATTACTTGGAATTTGAAATCCAGCTATAACCCATTTCAAAGTCCCTTTCACTTCATCAAGACCGCTGGGATTTTGTGGATCAGATTTGATTCTGCATAAAAAATAAATGATTTCTCTTTTTCTATCTCTCTCCCTTTCTCTCTCTGTCTCTTGTCTCTCTCTTTCTCTTTCTGCCTCTGTCTCTGTGTGAATTTTGCTCTTTTTCTATTTCTGCTTTTCTTTCTTTCTTGTTAGCTTATTATCCTTGCATTGTGTTGTTCTTGATTAATCAACTTAAATGCTGATAAGATGGGGCGGCTAGGTGGCGTAGTGGATAAAGCACCGGCCTTGCAGTCAGGAGTACCTGGGTTCGAATCTGGTCTCAGACACTTAATAATTACCTAGCTGTGTGGCCTTGCACAAGCCACTTAACCCCACTTACCTTGCAAAAACCTAAAAAACCAAACCAAAGTAAATGCTGATAAGATGTTCCTAAATTTCTTTCTATGAGGTTCAGATGGGATTCCAGCTCTTAAGAAGGTAATTCAGGCTGCTAAATCCTGGCCATCATTAATTTCATTCCACAGAAAAAGCCCAAGGGGATTTGAAAAAAAGACAATCAAACCTCCAGAAGCCCTATTCATATATAGAAGCACAAAAATGGCAAAATCATCTATTAGTTAGAATGAAAATTCTATTGAAGTTGACCTCAATTCAATTAAATATGTCTTTCCTACAGGATCAAAGTGCTTTCCAGGCATTGGGAGCATCACTTATATTCCTTCCTCTATCTAGGCATATAGAAGTGGTGTTCTTCAATCATCTACAAATGACTCACAAAGACATAATTAGACTTTGAGTATGTGCCCTTGGACTATAGAAATAAATAAATGCTTCAAATGAGGACTTAATTTATTTTCTGAATGATAAAGAATATAGGCAGAAGAAAATAATGGATTAAATTTCAAATTATGTCACATATAATTTAGTTTTTTTTTGGTAGAACTGGTTTTTAAGCATTTATCAGATTAACACTTGTATTAGGTTTTTTTGTTTGTTTGTTTTGTTTTGTTTTTTAGGTTTTTGCAAGGCAGTGGGGTTAAGTGGCTTGCCCAAGGCCACACAGCTGGGTGTGTCTAAGCCAGATTTGAACTCAGGTACTCCTGACTCTAGGGCCAGTGCTCTATCCCCTGCACCACCTAGCTGCCTCAGTTCTAGGTTTTTGAATAAACAATACCACTAATATCAAAGCTACATCTTTCAAGCAACTCAGTAGCCCTGCTTTTTAAATAATGGACTTTTCAAAAATTATGTAACTGACTTTCCTTTTCCTGGAAAATTGATGCAATAACAATATTACACAAAAATAAGTATGTGGGGGGCATCTAAGTCGCTCATTTGAAGGAGGTCTGGGCTTAGAATAAAGAGAAATCATTTTCAGGAGTTATGACGGAGTCTTATTCACTTACTAACTGGAAGACTCTGGGGATATCTGCTACACTATTTACCTTACATCCTCATCTGTGAAATGAGCTTGAGAAGGAAATGGGAAAGGACTCCAATTTCTTTTCCGAGTGCACCCCATGACATGAAGAGTTGGCACAACTGAACAAGAAGACATGCACTTATTATAACATAACAATTCTATTAGGCATAATATATTATCAAACATCCTTACAATGAGCAAACTGAGTATAGGACCTGCTTATGGTTATACAACCAAAGTGTCTATGACAATATCACTTTAAGTCTCTCCTAACTCCAAATATATATTTTATACTCCATATTGTTATCCCTGAAAAAGTTTGGATTATATTTCTGTGTGCATAAAAAAATAACCTGATTTGGAGTCTTGATCCAAGTGTAGGGAAGATGTACTTTGAATTTCTAAGAAAAAAGATGATCTAATTTAAGTCGGTGTCCCCTCAGAGCTATTTTTTTTGTCTATAGCTTGATTGTTAGCTAATATTTGCATACTATTTTCATAGAGATTAAAGACTACTTGATGAGAGGTATTATTATCTTTTATCTTTGTTTGTATTCTTAGTGCCTAGCATGATGTCCGATAAAGAGCAATCATGTAAGAAATGTTTATCTATTCAGTGGTAACCCTCCCTTCCACAACTCAGTTAAATTGGTCATTTTGCATTTATGTAACCCAAATCCATGAACTTCTTTGAGGCTTTATAACTTGTAGTGACATGCCACAGCTGTGAATCTTTCATTTATTCTTAGAAAATTCAGTTTTATCTCTATCATCATGAAAATTTCATGATAAAGAAAAATTTTCAGTTTTCAATAATGCACATTACACTTGGGGACAATCAATAGCAGGCATTGTAGAAGAAGTATAAAGAAAGATACTATGAATTACTGCTCCAGAGAGCTCACACTTGAAAGGATAGAAATATCTCAAGAATGAAATTTTGAAGATTCCAGAAGAAATGACATTTGGGAAAACTTAGATGTGAAAAAAATGAAGAAAAGAAAAAAAAAGCAGAGGTAACCAAGATCCTATCTTAGAGTACTAGAGTGGAAGGAGTTCCTAGGCTCCATTTGAATCAATGGATGCCCAGCAAGCTAAAGGCAACAAAATTTGGGAGTTTATTTTTTAAAAAATGATTATTTTGAGAATAAAATGATAAATACTGAATTAGACTAATTTTCATGGTTGATGAGAAAAGTGCAATAATTGAAAATCAGAGGTCAGAGCTTTTTGATTTGTATTTTCTGTCTATTGTCTATAATAAAGACAATGATCTTTGAATATAGAAGAAAATACTTGGTACCAAAGATAAAAACTAACTCCCCTATTTGTGGGAAAGGGCGATAAAGCATTTGAATAACATGTATTACGTGCCAAACACTGTTACAATTCATAAAATTTCTCTTCATTTCTTCGCGCAACAATCTTTTCAAGCAGGTACTATTATTATTCCATTTTAGAGTTGAAGAAACTGAGGAAATCCAGACTTGAATAATTTGCACAGTCATGCCTTAAGTGTCTACTACAAGATTGCGACTCAGTATTTCTTGACTCCAGTGCCAATTCTTTATCCATTCTGGCAGAGATATTTCTTTGAAATTTGCAAAGAACTTTAAGTACATTGGATTATTTGATTAGCACAACAAGTTGTTACATATATGCAAAGCAAAATAAATTGAATTTATACTTCCTAAAGAGACCCAATATCTAGCCATACAGAGAAGGTTCTCTCTATTCTACATTTATAGTAAAATGGTCTTGTTTTTCCATTTTACGATGGACGTTGATAAGCAGAGATTTTCCAGAGGAATTCAGCAAGAATGAAGGACTTAGATAAACAGAAGGCACTGAAGGTGTTTGTCTTGGAAAAAATAAAAAAATGCTGTCAGAGCATAAGTTGGGATGAAAGTTATCTACAAATATCTACACTGCTAACATGTGGAAGAAGGATTAGGTTCGCTTTATTTGTATCCAAAGGGTAGAACCAGTAGGAAAAGTTAGAAGTTAAGAAGAAATATATTTTATTGTGTTGTTACTCAAAAGTCTAAAGGGGTGTGTTAACAAGTATTAGATATTTGTGGCCTTACAGGTCTTGAGCAAAGGAAAAGTTAATGCCTTATTCAGCATATCAAGGGCAAATACAACATGTATATTATATGATAATACAAACAAATGTAATCCATATACAGATAGACATATTCATTTGTAAATATCGATGATTAGGATGGGAGAGACAGACATAGAGGGTTTTTGTTTCTTGTTTTATTAGGAAAATTGAGTTTTCATTTTTATTTTTTCATTTTATTTATTTAAGGTAATGGGGTTAAATGACTTGCCCAAGGTCACACAGTTAGGCAGTTATTTAGTATCTGAAGGCAGATTTGAACTTGGTTCCCCTTGATTCCAAGGCCAGTGCTCTCTCCACTGAGCTACTTAGTTGTTCTCGAGTTTTAATTTTTCCTATTGGCATTGTGACCACGGCTAAGTCAGTCACCACAGAGTCTTAGTCCTTTCATTAGTCAGAAAAAAATAAACATGATTTCAACTATATCAAAGAGGTGGGGGCTGTTCGCCGAACAGAGAGGTAAGTTTGTAAAATAGCTTGAAAACTTTAAATCTATACAAAAGATTTCTTTACTATTATTTTAATTAAAACTACTGCCACTATCTCTGTTACCTTTCCCAAATTCTTTAAGGTCATTTATTCCTAGGATATTATGGACCTCAATAATTTTATTGAAAAAGAAAAGATATTAGACTAAATGCCTTCTGAGATACTTTTCATCTTTCAGTCAATGATCTTAAGACACTTTTCAGCTGTATTAATTTTGAAGATATTCATTAATATTCATAATGATACAACAGATCTTTTTTAAAATAATAAATAAAATATAAATAAATAAATAAAACAATCTCAAACTTTAGAATAGAAAAAATTATATTTACAATTACCAAAAAATAAAGGATTTTCCTTTAATACAATAGAAACTATATTTAGTAGAAAAGAAAAAAGTTGGAATCAAGATTTATATTATCTATATTTATATTAATAGTTGCTTCATTCATGCGAGGCAAGTCATATCCATAATTGATATTATTGAATAAAATATGTATGGAGACAGTCTATTACAATCCTTTCTGCTTAAATGATCTTGGTTGTGTCCTGTTGTGTTCCTGCTTGGTCACTGAGGCTGGCAGAGTATTTGTTTTCTATTCAGAGAAAGCCAGATCTTAATGAACAGCACTCTTTGAAGAAGAAATGCTGGTTAGGACTTTGAAGACTTGGAACCTCATTTTGCTTGGCTATTCAACAATTTAATCTGTGATTTCATGGAAGTTACTCAATGCTTCTACCTCTCTTGTCAGATCATTTTGATTACAGAATTAATAATTTTTGCCCTTCATTTTCAAAGAAGTTCATGGCAATAGGGAGATGATACCAAGGCAAGCATGTGAATTGGATTTAATTAAGGGGGGGGGGGCTGTGCTAAGTAACTAGCCTCACTTTCTCTTCCAAAACAATCTGGGTCTAGTGGGCAGATATGAACCAGGACAACTGGAGATGGCCCTGAATTCAAAGCAATCTGGGTTAAGTGACTTGAACAAAGTCTCACAATTAATAAGTCTATGTCTGAGGCCAAATTTGAACTCCTATTCTCATGATTCCAAGGCCAGTGCTGTATTCACCATACCACCTAGCTGCCCTTGAATATGGAAATAGGATTTCTTTGAATAAGACGGGTTACACCATAGTTGTGAAGAAACTTTTTTGTCAAGAATCAAATGAAGCATATGAGACTTAGCATGAGCAAACAGACCATTGGCCTTTTCCATTATAATGAACACACAGCTTCTCTGCTAAACATAAAGCAATAGAGAAAAGAGGACAGAAGTGCTATGATAGTATACAATAGGAATGCAAAAGTATCATGAGCAAAAGTACTCTGATATTTGCCTCAAGAAGATATGGATTTAAATCCCAAATCAGACCATTATTAATTATATGATCTGGAAAGGGCAGCTAAGTGGCACATTGATAGAACACTGGTCTTGGAGTCGGAAATCCAATCTCATATAATTGACAATGTTGTGGGACCTTGGGCAGGTTGTTTAGCCCTGATTGCCTCATATCCAGGCCCATCTCCAGTCATCCTGATTCATCTCCAGCCACTGGACACAGATGACTCTGGAGGAGAAAGTGGGGCTGGTGACTTTTCACAGTATCCTCTCACTCAAATCCAATTCTCAAGCTTGTCATGTCATCACCTCCCTGATGTAATAGTCTTTTTCTAGTACAACGGACAAACATCACGATACAATCTGGACAAATCACATAAACCAGATAGATTCAGGTTACTCATTTGCAAAGTGGAGGATATAATAATACTAGTATTTATCCCTAAAATATATAGGAAAATTGAAATGGAAAAATTAAAACTCTTTCCAAATGTTATATAAATATGAACTTTTATCTTTCAGGACAAATAATTTGTCTCATCTCAATTTTCTCATTAAATCTCTCCCAATCATTTTTAATGCAATGCCATGGAAGCAGTATACCCTTAATCAAGATTATTAAATTAAAGTATTCCTATACAATACACAAGTACCCATCCTCCAAATGCCTTCTTCAGTTCTCAAAGGATGACCTTGAAAAACTGGAAGTAGTGAGCAAGAACAGATGTTTATAGAGCCCTTCTATGTTTGAACACAATAACCATACATGATTTCATTAGATAGACCTAAATACACCCTTGAAAAAATTAATAAGTCACAGTTTAAGAATAAGAAAATAAAAGTCAAAAGACTTACCGTTGCGAAAGTGAGTCAGTGTCTGAGGTATACAACGTATTTTTATACAAGTCTTCTTGTCCGAAGGTCCAGAAATCTTTTCCCTTATACCATATTAGTATCTATATAAGCACTGCAATTGAGGATTGGGTATTATAAAGTTTAATTGGTTCCAAGACTCCAAAAAGGAGAATTTGCTGAGAACTTTCTATTTAATATTTGACCTTGAACTCCCAGGTCTAGGAAAAAGTGAATCATGTTAGAGAATCTCTTCTTTAGTCTCTAGGTCTAAAAGTTCAAAGTTTCTTAGTGAGTGGCAGAGAGATCACTTCTTCTGTCCATTGCTGTGGTATGAATGGCAGTAGAGCTAGTGATGCCTTCTCCTGCCCTACATTCAATTCTGTCACAGAAAGCACCAAAAAACCTCAATGAGTGAATGAATGACTCAGGGAATTTGACCCAATGGTTGATTCCCCAGAACAGCTTCTCTAGTGGAATGTTTTGATGTCAGTAGCTGAAGTAAGGGTACAGGCAGTGACTTTTTGCAGACCTGAAAGACCTCTAGCTCTTGGGAGGGGGTACTCCCTTGGAGATAGCAGGCAGTACTGCTGCTAAGTCATGAACAAAACAAACCATAGATTCTGATTCTGCTCTGACCATGGGGGAAAACTACTTTCTCTTAAGTACATTAGCAAACTGAGGTAGAAAGTGATCTGGAAGGGGCGGCTAGGTTGCGCAGTGGATAAAGCACAGGCCCTGGAGTCAAGAGTACCCGAGCTCAAATGTGGTCTCAGACACTTTATAATTACCTAGCTGTGTGGCCTTGGGCAAGCCACTTAACCCCATTTGCCTTGCAAAAACTTAAAAAAAGTGATCTGGAGAAGGCCATTGACACAAACTAGCATGTGAAGTCAATGGACATCCCAAGATTCAATTTGTTCTTCTCTGAGATGGGTGTGATAGCTTCTGAATTCAAGTAATCAAAATTCTTTGAAAATCAAATTGATACTCACTAGGAAAGTGATATATGTTTTTGATGAGAGCTCCATGAAATGAGACATGGAAAAAAGTCACTGAACCTGGTGTAAGATCTGGGATGGAATTGGAGGTTCTCTGAAATTTTAGAGAAATTACTTAATCTTAAAGAACCTTTATTTCCCCATTTGTAATAAGCAAATTGGCTTATCTTCATGCTCTTGTTCTCATATTCATTTTCAGGATAATAATTTATAGCATATAATTAATATTTTATCCTGAATATTATAGCTATAATCATTTAAAATCTACTCATGGCTCTTTATGTACCTATTTTCCACAAACTCCTTTATTTCCTGCCCCTCTTGGCTTTTTAGCTCTGAGAAAATATATCTTAAATATTCTAGTTAAATAGTAACTAAAGGTAATGCTAAAATAATAATTTCTCAAGATTTATATTCCAACTTTGACAAACACCCACCTGTGATTCTTGGGCAAGTTGCCAAATAAATAGTATCGTGTGACATTTTTGAATTATTTGAACACTTAGGTTCAAGATAGATTCAATGACGGGTCATCATTAATTTGAATGTTAGCCTGTCCTATGCTTCATCCTTCTAGCCTCTTCTTCACACTTCAAAAATCAATTTTTATTTCCTGCCTATATATTAATTTTCCCATAAATGTGTATATATATTTTTATTCAATAAAACTTGATTTTTTCTGCATAGACCCTGATAGATAGATAGATAGATAGATAGATAGATAGATAGATATATTATTTGCTTTGATATACCAGGAACTTACACTGGGCTTTAATCAAAGTTATGGTTTAATAAATTATTGTGCAATTTAACTGATTTATCACTTGCTTAGAAAAACCAATATTGTCATCCTTTATCCAGATGGAAAACTCCAAGGACTGTGAAACAATCTTCACAACCATAAGTTGTGATAAGCATCTTATTTTTTAAAATATTTAGAGAAATGTATCAAATTTATAAGGTCACAAGTCATTCTTCAATTGATAAAAGGTCAAGGAATATGAACAGATATTTTTGAAATGAAGAAATTAAAGGTATATATAATCATATGAAAAACTTTTCATATCATTATTGATTAAAGAAATGCAAATTAAAACAACAATGAGGTGCTATCTCACATCTATCAGGTTGGCCAAGATGAGAAAAAGGGAAAATAATCAATGATGGAGAGGTTGTGGGAGGATTGGGATATTGATGCATTGCTGGTGGAATTGTGTCAGGATCCAACCATTCTGGAGAGCAATATGAAACAATGCCCAAAGAGCAATAAAACTATTCATTCCCTTTGGCCCAGCAATTCTAATTGTGGGTCTATTTCCAGAAGAAATTATAAAAAATAATAAAAGACCTACATGTTCTAAAATGTTTTGTAGTGGCAAAACTTGGAAATTGAGGAGATGCCTATCAACTGGGGAAATGGTTAAACAAATTAGGGTACATGAATGTTATGGAGTACTATAAGAAAGCATAAATGGTCAGACTCAAGCATAGAATGACTTGTGGGATCTGATGCCGAGTGAAGGAAGTAGAGCCAAGAGAACAATGTGCAACGAACAACCTTGCTGGAAGCAGCATCTCTCAGCAGTTCAGAGTATGAGGACAATAGTATTAGATTAGCTATGGGACCGTGTTATCCTCATCCAGAGGAAGTAAAACAAAACAAAAAAAACGCACAAAAAAACCAGATCTTCAGAATCTGATGAACACTTTATATGAACACTTTACATTAATCCTAATTCCTCATACCAAAAATAAGTAATGTGTAAACATGTTTATGAAATTATCTGTGTATGTAACAAGGCTAACCTGAATTTTGCTGTTGAGGTCTGGGGGTGGGAAAGGAGGGTAGTAAGAAATTTTGTAACCTAAAAATATTCATGTGCTTATGAATGAAAATTTAAAAGAAAAGAAAAAATCTAAGAAGGGTAATAATCATACTGAGGGATCTATTTAAGATTCAATAAATAAATTCTAGCTATTAAAAAAAATCCCCAAATCCACTGGTAACAATCTTGATCTCACACAAGGTAAAAAAGCAAAGATAGATCTCCTTAATAGGGATAAGGAAGAAAATGTCATCTTTTTAAAATGTACCATAAGCAATGAAATAATAGCCAGTTTAGTTATAAATGCACTAAGTGTTATGGCCAAATTCTTACAGGAAAAGTTACATATTTACAAGTAGACTGAGATTACAAAACTATAATAGTGGGAGACCTCAACTATCCTCTCATAGAATTAGATAAATCTAAGCACAAAATAAGCAATAAGGGAGTAAGAAAATGAATAGAATTTTAGGAAACTTAGATATAGTAGAAATTTAGATAAAAATGAATGGGAATGGAAAGCAATATAGTTTTTCTCTGCATCATATGGTACCTGCACAAAACCTGACCATGTGTGAAAGAATAAAAACAACCTCATATATTGCAGAATGGCAGAAATATTAAATATATCCTTTTCAGATCATTATGTAACAAAAATTGCCTGTTATGGAAAGGTATGCTAAAATAAACTAAAAATTAATTGGAAATTCAATAACCAAATTTTAAAGAATTAGTATATCAAATAGCAAAACAAAGAAATCAGCTTGATCCAAATCAATGACAATGATGAGTTATCATGCCAAAACTTGTAGGATGAAATCAAAGCAATTTTTAGGGTAGATTTTATATCTCTTTATTCTTACATGAATAAAATAGAGGAAGATATCAATGAATGCATGTAACTAAACAAACTAGAAAAAGAATAAAGTAAATATTCCCAATTAAATGCCTAATTTTAAAGTCTTAAGATCCAAAGAGAAATTAATATAATTGAAAGTGAGAAAACTATTGAACTAAAGAATAATATTAAGATTAGATTTTATGAAAAAAATGATTTTTAAAAGAAGGACAAACTATTTTTTTAAAATTAAAAGGGTGAACTCACTACCAAAGAAATGCACATTAAAATTATAATTTGAAGCCATTTGCTCAAAAACATGCCAATAAATTTGACAATCTAAGTGAAATGGATAATATTTACAATCTCTATCCATGAATCAAATTTTGAGATTGCATTAGATTCCTTTAGTGAAGGCAAGATTTATCTGTAAAAATACAGTGGGTATTAGTGGGCTACTGATATATTATCAGTAAACAATGCACTTGGAAACATACGTGCTAAAGTCATATATGTCCACATTGAGAAATCATATATCCCAAACACAGATAATGATACTGCTAATCGTCTACCCTTTTACAGAGTTTTTGTTGTTGTTCAGTCTTTCACATGTATCTAAAACTATGACACCCCATGGACAATGTTCATGAGATTTTCTTGGCAATGATGCTGAAATTCTTTAATATTGCCTCAGTTTACAGATGAGAAATTAAGGCGAACAGAGGTTTGGTTGAATTCCCAGTATTACAAAGCTAGTACATGTCAGAGGTTACATTTGAACTTATTTATCTTCCTGACTCTAAGCCCTATGCTTTACCCAATGAAGTACCTAACTGGCCCCTTTCCAAGTACCCTTGAATATTGTCTTTTAGAAAGTTCATAAGTACTTGCTGAATATCAAGAGGAGATTTGCTGGCAAAAAATCCATATAAAGAATAATTAAAGAAAAAAAGTCTATTTATCCCATTGTATGAAAATTTCAGCATGGATTTATAGAGTTTTTTGGAAGATTGATTAGAGACGTTGTGCTGGACTCTTGAAGACTGAACAGGGAATAATGACTCAAATATTCAGAGGCATATTTGGACTTGAAACAAGGAAAAGTTTTCCTAACAATTGCACAATTCAAAATTGGCAGCATGCCTTGAACAATTCTTCAATGTAGTTCTTCAAGTGTGTTATTCGTTTATTCTGTATGTTATAGAGAACGTTACTTTTCAGGCTTGCATTCAGTTTGATGATCTCTGAGAATTTTCTGACTCAAAAATTCTAGAAAGCCTCCAACTATACCTGTCAAAAATTGCCTTTGGAGATGCAATTAGAGACCATCTCTAAAACACTGAGACCATCCCCAGACTCACAAATTCCTAAGTTAAAACTGAGCCTCAGACGCTTTTTTTTTTTGTAGAAGCCCTTTTATTAGCAGAATTTTATCTTCAGAAAATTATGAAGCCATTCACCTGGACCAGGTCTAGTTCCTAACAAAAAGGTTGGGCTTTCCCAAACACACAAATAACCGACAACTTTTAAGAAAGTCGCCAACACTTAATTGACCACCTCCCAACAAGGAACGAAGAAAGCTTATTGTGTGAAATAAGCAGGGGGTCAAACAGGCCACTTCTCTGACTGTGAGTTAGAGAAATGCACACAGTCAGCTGCGCGTAATCTGGCTGAGACAGCTCCGGATTAGCAGCACTGGAGGCTTCCGCTGAAGGCTGGCAAATCTTAGATCCCCACAACAACCCTGTGAGGCGGGTGCTCTCTTCTAACTCCTTAGAACACAAAACAAAACACAGAGAGGTTATTGTGAAGGCTTGTTTGAGGCAGGGCTGGAGCTTGGTTTTTCTTGACAGGAATAACTTGTTGCAGGATGATCTCTGCCTCTTAAGCATAACCTCAAACAGACAAATGCCACACAGAGATGGAGAGAACAGGAATTTAAACTATATCACAACACACAGTTTACCGAACCAATGGATGCAAGAGATGAAGACATCAAGGGCAAGACAAGTCGAATACTTTGCTGGGGGTTTTCTTGGACGTCTGCACTTTGGCAGACAGGTTTCCAAAATGGGAGGGGCAGCAGTAGTAGTTACTTCTTATTGGGGGCAATGAGGCGATTTAAGTGATAAATGGATGCATGAATGAATGAATGGTTGGATGGATGGATGCAATGGCAGGGAGGGGGAGGTGGTCTTGGTGTAGAATGTCTCTCATTTCCCTGGCCACGCTTTATAACCCGAACTTGGTCCTTCTCCAGTGTCTCCTCTTTGAGTTGCACCTGATCTTATTGCCAGTTTTCATCCGAATCCACTGGGGAATGGGACGATTCGGCTTCTGTTTCTTGGCCAGGAACCTCTTGATTCTGAATGTTTTATGAGAGGACATAATGAGGAGATGACAGCTGAGCTTCCACCACTATGGCTGGATGGGCGAAAAAGGGCCAGACACTTTCTCATTGTGTGATCCTAGATAAGTCAATGAACCACATTTCCTGGAAACTCTTTTGCCTGGTCTGTTGTTCAAAAGATATCATTGCTTCTTGTTACCTATGATTCTATCGGGACACATCAAACATACATTCTGCTTTGTCTAAATTCTAACAGGCCATCATGAATGGGAATTGCAAAGCATAAAAGCAAACAGCATTCATGCTAGCAAAACTTCTTAGATACAGTCACTTGAAAAATGTGAATAGTCTGACATTTTTGTATTTAATGATGTCACTGATGGTTTGACTGAATTCAATTTGGTCAATGTCAATGTGTATTTAATTCCTAGTAAAAAGGAGCACAAGACGGTGGAGTCAAGAGGGCAGAGTAAAGGCAGGGAATCACCTGAGCTTTCCTCCAAACCACTCCAAAGATCTTTGAGTATTGACTCTAACCAAATTCGAGAGTCACAGAGCTGACACAAAAGACTGAAACAAAGTGTGAAACAATTTTCCGGTTCAAGATAACTTAGAAGATCAGACAGGAAGGTGTTGCAACAGGGTGCGAGAGGAATGCAGAGCAGTTCTGCCAGAGCCAACGACCCTCAGGTATTCAGAAAGAGATGGTGGGGCACCTGGGTCCGTGACAGCGGTGGCAGTAGATCTCTGAGATCAGATACTGCCAAGGACAACTTGGAAGTTCAGAAGAAAATTCTTCCCTACCTGGGTGAGTTTGGAGCACATTCAGCACAGACCCCAGCAGACCAGTGTAAGACTGGGAAGCATTGAATCAAGAAGTGTTACCTGCTTCTGGGAGATGGAAGGATATTACAGAGGCAAGACCTGTTGCTCTGCCCATACTCAGATCTGGGTCACAGCTTGGTGCCCCGATAACAAGAAGAAGTCCCAGCAGTTTACTGTCATAGCAGAGCAGGGTCTCTGCTCATAGTGCCAGGTAGGAAGGAGGGCTTGTGGTCATCCAAAGATGAGAGCACACTCCAGAAGAATAGTCATGTCCTCTTCCTAGATCATAAGACCTTAGAAGAATTGAAAAGTTGTAGGTTCCTAGAAACATCTTTGTAAACCATTTCAAAAATCCCCGTCTAAAGTCTCCAAGAAAAATATGAATTAGACTCAGACCATGGAAGAATTCAAAAAGGATTTTGTAAAGGACTCATTTCTAAAATATATAGAGAATTGAATCAAATTCATAAGGTTACTAGTCATTCCCCAACTGATAAATGGTCAAAGGATATGAACAGTTTTCAAATGAAGAAATTAAAGCTATATATAATCATATGAAAAAATGCTCCAGATCATTATTAATTAGAGAAATGAAATCAACAATGAGGTATCATATCACACCTATTAGACTGATCTAGATGAAAAAAAGGAAAATGATCGATGTTGGAGAGGTTTTGGGAGGATTGAGACATTGATGCATTGCTGGTGGAGTTGTGAATGAATCCAACTTTTCTGGAGAGCAATAGAGAACTATGCCCAAAGAGCAATACAATTTTTCATTCCCTTTGACCCAACAACTCCAATTCTAGGCCTCTATCCAGAAGAAATCATAAAAATGGGGAAAATTCCACATGTTCCAAAATATTCATAGCAACTCTTTTTGTAATGACAAAGAATTGGAAATTGAGGGGATGCCCATCAATTGATGAATGGCTGGCTAGTGACTTATCATTTCTTTCTCTAGTTTATTCTCAGTGAATGGAGGAGAAGCTAAGAAAAATAGAGGTTAAATGAATTGCCCAGTGTTGACTGCCTGACTGAGGCTGGATTTGAACTTAAATTTCCTGATTCTATGTCCAGTGCTTTATTCATTGAATTATCTACCTACTCCCTTTTGATATTACCTGATTATTTTCTTCAATTTTGCTTGTCACAATTTAGGAAGGATATTGATACCTCGAGATTTATTAGAAATGATTCCACATAAGAAACAATTAAATGGGTATATTTATCATGGAGAAGGAGAATTTAAGCATGGGGGGGATTCATTGAGGATATGTCTTGTGGAAAAGAGATTAGACATATTCTGCTGGTCCAGAGAAGGCACAATGGGAATGATGACTGGAATATTCAGAGACAGATTTTGATTTGAATAAAAGAAAGGTTTTCCTAACAAATGGAGCAATTCAAAATTGTCAGTTTACATTAAATAGCTTTTCATCATTGGAGATCTTCAATGGGGTATCCACTTACTGACTGTTATAGAGAACATATTTTATTAAGTAGGAATAAGATTTGATATCTTTGAGACCTCTGACTTCAGCATTCTGTGGTTTCTCTCTATAGCCTTTTCAAAAATCTCCAGGGATATTTCTTACCTGGCCTAGTGTTCACAGGTTGCTTCTTCAAGGTATCTGGGCCCCTATTGGACACAGCAAATTTGTCCCTATTGGTTTATCTGCCTAAATCTTCATAAGGCATCTTGAACATGGATTATAAAGCAAGACAAAATGAAGGAACTTACACTTCCTCAGCTAGTCTGTAATGAAATATAAAATAAAAGGATATTCAGGTACATTTAATAATATAAATATCGTTATTCATTAATTTAATGAAACCAACTTATTTATATCTTCATTGGATGGTATTATTTTTACTTTTCTCTTTGACTTCCCAGCTCTGAACAGGCTTTGCTTCATAGAAGATAAATGAAGGCAAGCATACTGATTAGAAAGTTATCATATGTCAAATATTCTTTAGTAACAGGAAAAAAATACAGCAGCATGATAAGCCCTAACTTCAAAAAAATTTGGTTCAATAAGCAGCTTTGTTTTGCAGAGATTTAGAATCGAAGCCAGAAAAGACCTGATTTGGAAAACTACCTTAATTATTAACTAGCGATGTGACCCATCCCACATCATTGTCATTTAAGGAAATTTTTCTCCTTATAACTTTGTTTACCTCTTTTACCATTTGACCTAGTCTGATTTTCAGTGTCATTTTCTTCAGTATTTTTCTGTATCTCCTTTACCAAGCTGTTGATTTGTTTTTTCTTTTTTTCTTTTTTTAATTTTTGCAAGACAATGGGGTTAAGGGACTTGCCCAAGGTCACACAGCTATTTGAACTCGTCCACCAGGGCCAGTGCTCTATTCACTGGGCCACCTAGCTGCCCATTGTTGACTTGTTTTTCATCATTTTCTTGTATCACTCTCATTTTCATTCTCAATTTTTCCTTTACCCCCCAACTTGATTTTCAAGTCCTTTTTTAAGCTGTTCCCTGGCAAGAAAGCAAATCATAATTTTTCTTGGACATTTTGGGTATGGGATCTTTGACTTGGTTATTTTCGTCTAAGCATATGTGTTTTGATCTTCCTCATCATCATAGTAAACTTCTATGGTCAGATTTTTTGTCTTCTGTTTTTGATCATTTTTCCAGTTTATAACTTGACTTTTAACTCTTAAAGTACTACTCTTCTTCCAAGGTTGGGGATGCACTGCCCAAAATATCAGGGATTTTTTGCATCTGTTTTCAGAGATATTTCTTTGCTAACAATTCTCAAGAGAATAAGAGCATGCAGACATGCTTATCTGCATATCATAAACAAGGAAATCAGGGTTCATCCAGGATAAGTAACTTTCCCAGTGACTCATAATGATGTATAATTTCAGTCCCGAGCTTCTTTTATTTCTTTTTTTAAATTTATTTTTATTAAAGATATTATTTGAGTTTTACAATTCCCCCCCAATCTTATTCCCTCCCCCCCCCGGAAAGCAATCTGTCAGTCTTTACTTTGTTTCCATGCTGTACCTTGATCCAAATTCTGTGTGATGAGAAAGAAATCATATCCTTAAAGAAGAGACAAGAAGTCTAAGAGGTAACAAGATTAGACAATAAGATATCAGTTATTTTCTAAATTAAAGGGAATAGTCCTTGAACATTGTTTAAACTCCACAGCTCCTTATCTGGATACAGATGGTACTCTCCTTTGCAGACAGCCCAAAATGGTTCCCAATTGTTGCACTGATGGAATGAACGAGTCCTTCAAGGTTAATCATTACCCCCATTTTGCTGTTAGGGTATAAAGTGTTTTTCTGGTTCTGCTCATCTCACTCAGCATCAGTTCATGCAAATCCTTCCAGGCTTCCCTAAAATCCCATCCCTCCTGGTTTCTAATAGAACAATAGTGTTCCAAGACATACATATACCTCAGTTTGCTAAGCCATCCCCAATTGAAGGACATTTTGATTTCCAATTCTTTGCTACCAGTCCCGAACTTCTAACACCACATTTAGTGATTTTATTCACTACCTCATTCTGTGGAGATCTTTTCAATAACCTGGATCTCTTTCATGGTCATTATCATATTTGACCTCAATCAAAACATTTTCACTGTTTTCAATTTTAAAATTATTACACCTCTTTCAAGGAAAACTAAATTGACCCTTGGAGATGTGCTGTGACTTAGCCAATCACTTAACTAGGAGATAGTAGAAGCAGTACTAGGAGGCAATTTTTGTCAATGACCTTGCCCAAGATACTTTCTACTTCAATTTGCTAAAGCACCTAAGAGAAATGAGTTTTTCCCCATGGTCAGAGAAGAATTTAATGGTTTGTTTTGTTCATGTTCTAGCAGCAGAGCTGCCAGCTATCTCCAAGGGATCCACCCCATCCCAAGAGGTGGAGGGCTTTCAGATCTGTAAAATGTCCTTGCCTCTATTTGACTTCAACCACTGCATTGAAGCATTCTACTTTTGAGCTCTGTACTAACAAATTGCATGTGTCATTCATTAACTCATCTGATCTCTTCTGTGTTTTCTGCAGCAGCAGTGGGCATCAATAACTTTACTGCCATCCATAGGACAACAACGAACAGTAGTGACTTCTGTGCTACTAGGAACTTATGATTTTTTTTTTTCTGGCTAGAGAAGACATTCTCCAATAGGATCATTTGTTTTCTGGGCTTGAGATTTCAAAGCTAACATTGAGGAGAAGGCTCTTGGTTTTCCTCTCCTATTTGGAATCTTGGAGTCAGCTTGGATCTAGAATATCCAATCCACAAATGCTTTGCTTATGTAGATAGTAATATGGTCTAGTAGAAATATTTCTGGATATAATGTTAGGAAGACTTGCATAAAAATCTTCCTTATCTTACACATTGACATAAATTCTCCATGGTAAGTCTTTTGACATATTTCCTTAATCATAAACTGTGCATAGTTACACTTGTGGTACCTATTTCAGGGAACTATCTTAGGACTCAAATGAAATCATATGTGGCAATTGGGTTCAAACACACAAGGATTCTATAAACACTTGCTATTACCCACTACGTGTAGTTTTTCAAACTCATCATACTTTGAGTACTGAAAAGCCATTTGTGAATATATTGTGTAGTACAAAGGAAAATTTTATTTTATATTACTTATTAAGAGCAAATTGCATCCAATGAACTACTTAAAAATGTTAGGGAGCAAGAAAATTAAGGAGAAATAGAATCCTTTCCCTAAAGGAGAAGAGTTCATGTTTATCTAAATTTGTGAAAGATGTTCCATTTTCTTATTTGAATTTTCCCATAGGAGATAAATGTTGGCATTATCATTTTCCTCCTACTGCCCTCAAGTTTGAGAATAAGTAAGCTGAGGCTCATTGACTTAAATGATTTGTCCAGATATATACGATTAACAAGGGACTGAGGTGAGATTTAATTCTACATTTTCTTGACTCAAAGATCAAAGAATTTTCTACCTGCTCATTTGAGAATTAGTACTGAGTAGTGTAGTAGCACTTCTGTCCTCTTTTCTCTAGGTTTTTGTGTTTCTCAGAGAACCTGCTTTTCCATTATCATGTAAAAGTCCAATAATCTATATTGGTCAGGGTAAGTCTCCTGTCTTTTGCATTTGATCTTGATAAACACTTTCTTTGCAACAATTGTGTGACCCCCTATAATCTAAGAAATGTTATTCTATTTTTCCAAATGAACTGACAGAATGATAGAAATAGTGTGTGTATTACTTGAAATTATAAATAAAATTGGCAAATAACCCCACAAGATTATAACCCACATCTTTAGACTCCTGATCAATAATCATTCCAAGAATGCTATTCATCAACACCTAGGCATTTCTTAGTAGAAAACTCATCACTTTGTCAGTTATGGTGACCAAGGAGGGCCCTCTCTAGACTTGGGAATGCAAAGAGAAAACAACCTTGAGCACATGAGTGAAATGTTTTTTTTTTCCCTTAAGCTAAGCCTATGCATAATTGATTCAATATGGTCAATTATGGATTTAGCATGCCTGAAATGTATGAGATAAATATTAATATCCATCTTGCCTCTTAAGCTGTTTGCTGTTTTCTTTTTAATATAATTTCTGCTGTATTAATGGAAAATTCTTTATGGTTGTGAGTCGTAAAGATGGATATTTTCCTACTGTAAAATCAATGAGATAATTTCATTTATTTACTTTTTCTTTACCTAGCCATCTCATATTAACCATGTTAAGAAAGGACTTTCCCTATACTCTTGTGAAGAATAATGAAGATCCTTACAATGAATATAGGTAATAAGTGTCATGGGCCCATAGTTAAATATCTTTTTTTTAAATGCACAACCTGAGGTCCATGATATTCTAGGATCTTAAGACCTTAAGGGACTTAGGAAAGGTAACAAATTTCAATTAAATTAACAATTGATATATCTTTTGTAGAGATTTAAAGCTTTCAAAAATTTACAAAATTGTCTCTCTACAGAGAATTGTCCTATGATATAGATGTCATTATGTTTATCATTTTTTTACTTAAGAGTGCTTTGAGGCTTTGAGTTCCGGTAACTTGTTCATGGTCAGTGTCAATCAGAGAAACTAAATTTTTGTTCTCCATAAAATGTAAAATACAACATTCTGTGTCTATCAACCCCATTCTAATCTATCTATCTATCTATCTTTCATATATTTACATATGCATATATAAACTTATGTGCTTATATGTGATATATTGAAAAAGAGGTCAACTTACCGTGTACTCAAGACTGAAAGGAGATGAAATCCAATACATGTCAAGACATATATTTCCGTTTCAGAATAGTAACATTTTTGGAATATTTACTTTTATTTAATCTAAGTTTATTTCTCCTTACCTTCTAATTTTTTCTACTGGATTTTCCCTATGGTACAAAATATCAAACTAAATCCTTTTTTCCATATATCAGTTGTGTAGAAAATTGAAGATAACTTTAATTCCAGCCCCTGATTTGACACCCAACATTTATATTTTCTATACCAATCTACTTTAGTTCCTTCTCCTAATTATATTATGATATGATTTCATAGTCCTTCTCCATTCCTGCTGAATTGCTCAGGAGCATCTTTATTGTAGCAATGTTCTTCCTAAAGCTCAGAACACACAACTGAACATCTTACCCCAAATGTAGAATGGAGAGGACTCACTCACCTCTGTATGACCGAATACTGTGTTTCTTTATGCAGTGTAAAGTTAAATGATTTTCTTGTTTGCCATGTAAGTCACTAATTTGATGTGAGAATGCAATGGTCCAATCATATTTAAAGTCTTTTCCAAAGTTTAAAAAAGCATCTCTGGCAGAATGGATAGATAATAGCACTGGAGTCAGCATGTCCTGAATTGAATTTCAGGGGCAGACACATAATGGATGACCTTGGGCAAGTCACGCAATTCCACTTTGCCTCAGTTTCTTCAACATTAAAATAGAGATAATACTACTATCCAGGATTCATTGCAGAATCAATGAAGAGAATAATAATGAAGGGCAGAACAGTGCTTGGCACATAATAAATATTTTACAAAATGCATTTTCCCTTTTTCTCTACTAATATAGGGGCTATCCCTAGTCACCAAGTTATAGATGTTCCCTTCTAAATACAAAGATCATTCTCATTGTGAGAGGAAATAGAAACAATGTACAAATTAAGCAATTCTGCCGTTGCTTTTTATTCCTTTTACTTGTCACTTCAGTCTTGAGAATACTCTTCTTCCTTATTTAAACATTGTTTCACCAAATAGACATTTTCAATTAAAAAATACAATTTTTTATCTTTATCAAGGAGTTTTTAATCTAATTGGAGGCTTGACACCCCTTGAACTTTTGGCATTTATCCTTGGTTGCTTCTTTTTTTTTCCTTTTCTGTATATTTTTCACAACTAGATGTGTAAAAGTCATATCTTCTTTTACTTTCCAAATTCAATTTTTGAGATTTTTCTATTCTCCTGATACCTATATTAATTCTCTAGTAACCTAATTAGTATTTCATAATTTCTAGTTTTCTTTATTAATCTCTCACATTAGGATGCTTTACTTACTTTCCCCCTAGACTTGTAACATTTCCATTTATTTTGATCCCTTTTAAAACTTCCCCTTGCTTTATGAGAATCAAATGTGGGAAAGGATTTTTTCATGTTTGTTCTTTTATTTTGAAATTTTGTTGTATATAATTATAATTTTGTGAAGAAATCAATAGTTATTCTTTGAGGAGACAGAGATATATAGATAAAGATAGATGATAGATAGATAGAATGATGAGAGATATGCAGTTAAAGGCACACTGGCAGAGGTACAAAGAGAGACAGAGAAAATGAGAGAATATTCTTGCTGATGTCAGGATAACTGAGATTTTAATCAATAAATTAACATCTGTTTAAATGATATTCACCAAGTTTTCTCATTGTGGCAGCTGGATTACATCTATATTTGTTCAATTTAAAATATTATCATTGCCTTCTCTAAGCTATATTTTTTCCTTCAAATAAGGGAAAAGCTTTCCAGATCCATATTTTCTTTATGAGTCTCATCCTTCAGGTCTCATTGATGTTTTGCCAGTCATATTTGTATTCATGTAGCAGAGATTCTAATTTTTCAATAATGTGTTAATAGAACCATATATCTTTGTTTACTTCCACGCTTCTTCCTTAGCCAGCCTTTTCCTTTTCAATCTTTTGTTGAGTTTCAGCATGCTTTGAAAAAGGTAACTTCTGATGAGATTTGAGGTGAGATTCTCTACTTCTGTATACTGTAAATATTTTTCAAGATACAAATTGCTCTAGATATCATGTGACAATCTACTTACACATTCTATGAAAACATTCAATAACTCATGGTGATAGAGAGGAAAGTAAGTATTTTAAGAACAAGTGAGTAATGCACAATTCTGGCAAGTTCTTAATGTTGTAAAGTTCATGGGAATGGCCCATGTGTGTTTATGATTCCCAAAGGATGATTTAGCTTGTTCAGAAAGGGAGGCTTACAAATGGCTAATTGATGAGTCCAAAAGCATTTATTAGGTACCTACTATTGGTCCAGCATCATGCTTAGCACGGAAAATAGAAAGGTATAAGACAATTCCTGGCATCAAAGAGTTTATAATCTCTTTGAAATTAATGTGCAAATGTCACTTTACAAACAAGTTATATCTAGGAAAAGTTATAGTTAATCTACAAAAAGGAAAATTGAGATGAATAATTTAATAATGACTTCTTCCAGGTGAGAATTTTTAATTCAAATTTGAAGAATGCTAATCTCAAAATGGTTATTTCTCTGGAAATCAAAAACTCATTTAATATATGAAAGAACAAAATATTTTGGTTTGTGTCTGCCTTTGATTCTCACTATAGCAGAGGAGGAGGACAGAAAAATTAATAGATTGTCTTAAGGGAAAAAAATTAGAAAATATCCCTTTACTGTTAAGTGGTAGAGGTAATTTTGACAGTTGAGTCCGATAACTTTTAAATTTTGTCCATTGTCAAATATTATTTGGTTCTTTTGTTCATTGGTATCTCTAGAGATGGTAGCTTCAGTGCATTGAATAAATGTTAATGCTACAATGATTCCAGGGCTAGGAAGGATTCAGGCTTGGCCATATTTGGCCATATTTCTTTGTCTTCTCTTTTACTCCTTTGTAATTATTCTCCCATTTGGGACATTCATTCTTTTATTTTTCTTTTCTCTCTTATTCTATAAAGTGAAACATATTCATAAGAAATGATCTTTTTCCCCAAACCTCACCAAGAGTAAGCCTCCTTCTTATATTGATTTTTGCCAGAGAACAAGACTCTTTCTTTTTCTGTACTGGGGATTGTTCCATTTTTTTGGAGATTTAAAAAAGTCAGAGGTCATATATGAAGAATTCTATGAAGAAATGGATGAGTGAGTTTTGGGGACCTCCAGAATAATTGACAGTTTACCCAGGTGTTTTGGTTCCTTATATGCTTATTTATAGCCTTCACATAAAATAGGTTTCTGATTTAATGTTTTATTTTCAAATCATTTTATCATATTATTATATTATATTATATCAAATCAATTATATTGTATCATATGAAATCATTTTATCATATTATTATTTCAAATTATTTTCAAATCATTTATCATGGAGAATGAATTTTTCTCATGGTGAAACTTTTGTTGCAGGTGAATAACATCACTCTAAAATGATATGTATGGAGAATAGATCTGAAGTCAATGAATTCATCCTTATAGGACTAACCGATGTCCCAGAGCTTCAGGTTCTTCTCTTCATTATATTCATATTCATCTACCTTATCACCCTAATAGGGAACCTGGGGTTAGTAGCCCTAATTTTCTGGGATTCTTGTCTCCACACCCCCATGTACTTTTTCCTCATTAACTTGTCTCTGGTGGATTTGGGCTACTCCTCAGCAGTTACTCCCCAGGTGATGGCCGGGCTCCTCACAGGGAACAAGGTCATCTCCTATAATGGATGTGCCACGCAGTTGTTTTTCTTTTCAGCTTTTGCTGGAACAGAATGTTTCCTCTTGGCCTTCATGGCCTATGATCGCTACGCAGCTGTGTGTAAGCCCCTCCATTACACTACTACCATGACTTCATCTGTATGTGCCCAACTCATCAGTGGTGCTTATATTTGTGGCTTTCTAGCCTCCTCCACAGTCATAGGAAACACATTTAGCCTTTCCTTTTGTGGATCCAACATAATCCACCACTTTTTCTGTGACCTTCCCCCTCTTCTTGTTCTCTCTTGCTCTAATATCCACAACCATGAGATAGTAATTCTTATAACAACATCATTCACTGCCCTTTTCCCATTCCTTGTCATTTTTACATCTTACTTATTAATCTTCATCACCATCCTGAAAATTCGCTCTGCTGAAGGCCGCCAGAAAGCCTTTTCCACTTGTGCTTCCCATCTCACAGCAGTGTCCATATTTTATGGGACAATCATCTTCATGTACTTCCGACCCAGTTCAAGTCATTCAATGGACTCAGACAAAATGGTGTCAGTATTCTACAGCATGGTCATCCCGATGTTGAACCCTCTGGTCTATAGTCTGAGGAACAAAGATGTCAAGAATGCTTTCAGGAAGGCTCTGAGCAGACAACGATTTCATTCAGATCCTCTTTTTTCTTCGAAATAAAATTCAAACTTCTCCTTCTCTACTCTGTGGTCCAACTTCAAAATCAGGTCCCTCCCCCATTCCTCAGGGAAATGTATACCAAACTATATAGAAGGCATTAGGAAAGAGAAAGTGTCATGGATTTGAATTTATATAGTACTAGAAACTTATATGTTGCATAGCCATACACAAGTCCCAATCTCAGACTCTTCATGTTTTAGGGGGCTTTATAGTTTATGCTATATAATTACATTACTATGTGGACTGAATAATATTTGTGTCTTCTTGTGGTTGCTCAGTTGTGTATGACTCCTCATGACCCCTTCTTGTGGTTTCTTTGGTATAGATATGCTAGTGCTTTCCCAATTCTTTCTCCAGTTCATCTCACAGATGAGGATCTGAGGCAAACAAGGTTAGGAGATGAGATGAAGATCATACAACAAGTAAGTGATAGATACTTGTAACTCAGGAAGGCGACTATTAGGAAGGGACATATTTAAAGAGGTGGTTCCAAGGACCTGGAAAACCTTTGATCCAATAGTAAAGAAATATTTCATTGAAATAACAATGCAATATCCTGATGCCAACGTTAATATAAATTCCATTCTAGCTTATAGATGCTTTTGCTGCTTTAAATGTTTCTGCGTCTAAAAAGGTGGTCATATAGGCTTGTTTTTAAAAATGTCTTTGGATTTTTCTCTGGAAGGAAATAAACTCTGATTGAGATTTATTAGTTTGAATAATTTTGCAAGTGTTGGAGACCGATCTTGACCCCATGGGGAGGAATTCAGGAGCATGTTATAATATTAGCATCTAAGCTGAATTTTCTGAACCAACACTATTCAACGATAATAAGTTAATAAGGAAGAGAAGCAGAAAGACAGAAATAGAGAGAGCTAGAGAGATAAAAAATGACTAACAGAGTGAGAGAGACAGAGAGACACTGAGACTGAGAGAGATAGAAACATACAGACAGAGGAATTGTTTTAGCAGGTCATTATGCAGGATTAAATATGGTCTGTGGAACCCAAAAAGTTTCTATTTGGAGCCAGGGAATTTGAATTAGGTGACACAGGACACCAAGTTCAAAGCAATCACAGCTTTTACAGAGGAAGGAATTGAGTACCGACTAGGTTTTAGGCATTGCTTCCCACACATAGCCACTACTCATTCTTTACTGGTGAATAAAATTTGGAGATTCAAGGGGCTAAAATCAATTGCTTTAGATTCCTATAATGAAGGCATACTTTATCTGCAAAACTACAGGGGCTGTTCATGAGTTCCTAAAATATTATCAGTTGGTAATACAATTGGAAGCAAAAAAAGTTAATGTCTTATATGATCACATTGAGAAATCATTTGTCCCAAATGAAGGAGGTGATGGTACCGCTGTTTTCTGCATTGCTTAGGTTTTGTTACCTTTAAGTCTTTCTGTTTTGCCAACCCTATAGGATCCAATGTACATTGTCTGTAATGTTTTCTTGGCAAGATATTGAAATTGCTTTGCATTGCCTTCCCAAGCGTGTCCCTGTTTTACTTCTGAGTAGTGAAAGCAAATATAATTCAAGGGAACTTCCCAGGTTACAAAACTAGTAAATGTGAGATACTTGAATAGAACTTAAAGCTGCCTGACTCCAAGATCAGGGCTTTATTCATGAAGTACCCAGCAATTCATTTTTCTGAACAAACCTGAATATTATCTTCAGTCTTATTTGTTTCACTTTAGGAAGGGACATAACCAGAAGCAATTTGCTGGAAACAAATTCCATATAATAAACAATTAAGGAAATGAATATATTTATCCTCTTGAATGGAAATTTCATTGTTGATAGGTAGAGTATTTGAATATGTGTCTTGTGAAAGACCTTTGAAGGTAGAACAGCAAGTAATGTTCAGAGGCACATTTTGGCTTGAAGCAAGGAAGAATTTCCTAAAATTGGAGCAATTCAAAATTGGCAGCATAGCTTGAACAATTCTTCATTTTAGGTCTTTAAATGTGTAATATTCATTATTCTGAGTACTACAGACAATATCTTTTCCTGGCATGGATTAGACTAGGTTTTCCTCCATCTAAACCTCTCAATATTTCCCTCTGAAGAGACAGATACAGACATTCTCTGGTGCATAGAGCATAGATAGCACTATCTTTGAACTCAAAAACACCAGAGTTAAAACCCATTCTCAGGCACAGCTAGGTGATGCAATGGCTCGAGCACCAATCTTGGGGTTAGGAGGATTTGAGTTCAAATTTGAACTCAGAAATTTAGGAATTACTTAGCTGTATGACCTTGGGGAAGTCACTCTTAACACGAATGCCTTAAATAAATAAAATTTTAAGAAATAAAACACTTAATCTCAGTACTAATTCTGAGATCCTCGACAAATTACTTAATTGTAATGCCTCCACAGTCCTTCTCTTCCTGTAAAGAAAAAAAAAATTGGACTTTTGCTACGTGATCTGTCATCCTATTGGGAGACATCACACATGGACTTTCTACTTTTTTCTGTCTAAATCTAACAGGTGATCATGAATGCGAATTGCAAAGCATAATAGAAATGATTAATTCAGTGATCCTAGAAAACCATGAAAAGATAGAAACCTAGCTATGTGAGCTCAGGCAAGTCACTCAACCCCATGACCTTCCAAAAACCAAAAAAAAAAAAAAAGAATTTACTATCTGCATTAAAAGAAACAAAATTGATGAATAGAAATATGTATAAAATATTTCCAAATTAATATATATGCATATATACAAACTTGCATGTATTTCCCTCCATATATGTTTGTGTCTGTATTTGTGTGTGTGTGTGTGTGTGTGTATGTTTTGTGTGTCTGTCTATGTGTGCTTGTTAGTCTCATGGTTACCACCTCTGGGGGGTGGGAGGAGAGGAAGCAAAAAAGAAAAAAGATATTGACTGATAACTTTGCTGTATATTTGAAAGGGACAACAAATTACATATAGTGGGTTTTCAGTTTCATGTGCAATCATCATTTTTATTATAATAATGTTATAATTTTTTTAATCCATAAATTAAAAATTAAAGCAAAACCATTTCAATAACTACAAATTTGTCAAAGAGATAGCATTCCTTTGATACTCTATGTTGCTTGTGCATCCCATGATTATTGGTTTATCTCCCATTCAGAATAAGAAAATTTGTTTTTCCCTTTTTGGAACACCCAATACTTAGCTCAATTCCTTTCATTCAATAAATGTTCAATCACTGCTTGTTGATTAATATCTTTACCTCTGAAACTTGCCAGCTGTTTTCCCATGGATAAATTGGCCTTCATCTCTCTGAGTCCCAGTTTCCTCCAAACAGAAAATGTGCAAAATAATGACTTTGGACTGATCTCGCTGATTTTCCTCACGATCATATGAAATAATATACTTGAACGTCTTTGTAAATGTTCTATAAACCCGAGTTATTATCTATTGGTAGTTATTCAAACTCATTTAATTGCGGAGATTGAAGAGGAGCTCAGAGGGGTGGCTGACTATATATTCCTAATGAGCCTTAACAACAAGACTACTGTGAAAAATTCTTGTCACGAGGAGAGAGCATTGCAAATAAAATATTGCTAAGAAAAGAATTCTGTTATCAAACTAAATAAATTCTATTTGGCAAAGGATTTTAAGATTGGAAAGAAAGTTTTCTTATGTCAGTTTCCCTATGATCTAATTGCTATTATAAAATATAAAAAATTGATGCTCAGAGTTTTAAAGGACTTGTCCAGGATATACACAATTATTAAAATTCTGAGTTGGAATTTTAAACTAGATCTCTCTGACTCCAAGCTCAGATCCTCTCTATACTATGATTCTTCAGTGATTTAACAATCTAATATGACCTCTGTCACCTTATTTTCCACAAGCTTATGTTACTCAGAAGAATTTTTTCATAAATTATCATGTATTAATTCAGCAGTTTTTACTTGTCAAGGTAACTTGCAAATCTATAGTTCTTTTGTCAGGCAAAAACTTTCCTCATAATTACCCTGCTACTTCCATTATTTGAATGGTATTATTACCATCTTCCAAAGGGCAAAACAGAAACTTTGGAGGATTAATTTCCTTATCTGATATGACTCACAAATTAGGTGACAATCCAATCAATATGAGAAACCATGTTTTGTAAGTCTTAGTATTCAACATTTGCCCATTTTCTTTTATTTTATCTAATTAAATTCAGAGAAAATTTTCCACATTCATTCTTTTTAAAAATATTTTATTTATTTAAGGCAATGGGAGTAACTGACTTACCCAAGATCACACAGCTAGGCAATTATTAAGTGTCTTGAGTTGAGATTTGAACTCAGATCCTTCTGACTCCAGGGACAGTGCTGTATCCACCGTGCCACCTAGCTACCCCTCAACATTCATTCTTTTGCAAGTTTTTGAGTATCACATTATTCTATCACCTTACCTTTCCTCCCCCAATGCCATGGCAGTGAATTACCTGGTGTAGGTTGTATATGGAATTGAGGCTAGCATAGTTCTATGCTAATGTGTTGTGAAAGAAGAGTTAGTACTAAGGGGAAAGAAAACCATGAGAAAGAAAGAAAGAAAGAAAGAAAGAAAGAAAGAAAGAAAGAAAGAAAGAAAGAACAAAAAAAATTAAAAAGTGGACATTGTATGCTTTCCTCTGCATTCAGACTCCTTAGATTTTTCTCTGAACATAGATGGCATTCCCCAAACAGATTTCTCAGGATTGTCTCAAGTATTATTTATAAAAAAAATGTTTCTAACCCCACTCAAATAGCTCCATATTTCTGTTTAGAAAGGAAATCACCTTGTCTGCCCTAGTGACTTAGTTGGACTTTAGGAATGGGCACTTGAGACCATCCATTCTTGAGTATCCCATGGAAAATGTCATAGGCTTTGTCTAGCCGTAATTGTTTCAGTATTACTGTTTAGCAATATGGCAAAAGAACACCATGCACATGACCAATATTATATTAAATCTCAATTCCTAGTTGTCAGTGTTCTATTTGCAAGAGATTCTCTAATATTAAAAGAAAATCCCTGATCAAATAGAGAATTAAATGTAAAAATGGTTTTTTCTCCTCTGCTCTAAATGGGCTATGAAATAGAGTTTTATGGATTTATTTTGTCCTTGCTTATTGATTTCATATTAACCATGTTAAAATATTTATTTACATAAAATAGTGAGGACTAATGAATATTTTAAATACTAAGACAAGCTTAAGACCACCAGGAATCATAGATTTAGATTTAGAAAACAAGTCTGTAGTCATTAAGTCTAACCCTTTTAATCATACGTTCAATAGAAGCCAAAGCATGTGCCCTAGGTCATATAGACAGTAGTGAGAGTGTCAAATATTAAATTAGTAATAGGAACAGTTGACAAACATAATGCTTCACACTTTGCAAAGCATTTCATATAAATAGCTCATTTTAAATTCGGATCTATCTTCAGTCATCATGTGACCATCTTACAGTTGAGGACATGAACCTAGAGAGTAGAAGGGGCTTGTCAATGGACATAGACTCAGAATGTAACTTGGTCATGAAATGAGAAAGAAATATTTTTCATCATTTTAATATTTTTTTATTACCTTGTTAGCCTGGCTACTCTTTGAGTAGGGTAGATCAGTGTTGTCAAGATCAATGAAAATTGACATCCTTGTTATATTGATTTAGCCATATTTTAACATTATGTTTTTATGTATTTATTTATTTTATTGAATATTGTAAAATATTTTTGTTTGTTTGTATTATCAGGTAGACCCTTCAGACTTTGTGCTACATTTTGGATATTTCTGACATAAATAACAAACTTATAATGCCTAAGTATCTTTGAATTTTTCTCAGACTTCCCAATAAATCTTCTACAGAGATTTGATTATTGAATCCAAAGGTCATAGAATTAGAGGAGAGGGGTGGCTAGGTGGAGCAGTGGATAGAGTACTGGCCTTGAAATCAGGAGTACCTGGGTTCAAATCCAGTCTCAGACACTTAATAATTACCGAGGTGTTTGGCCTTGGGCAAGCCACTTAACCCCATTTGCCTTGCAAAAATCTAAAAAAACCCAAAAAACTAGAGGAGAGTGGGACCTTAGAAGCAGTCCAATGGACTGAACAATGGACATTTATTCAGAGAGACCTCAGTTTCAGTCCAAATTCAAACATTTATTGATTGGCGTCCCTGGGTATTTGCATTTAACTTCTTTTTTCCCTCAGTTTTGTTATTTTTGAAATGGGACAACCATAGTATCCACCTTTATGGATGAACTAATTTCAGGAAAGTATTGCAGACAACTTAAAGGATTATATAAATACTAACTAGGTTTTAATCATTAAACTCAATCTTTCAAATGAATTTTGTTACACAGATGCTCAGAAATGACTGAACCAACCATTCTATCAATGATTCAAATCTCAAGCAGGGGGTAGTGGGGTGAAACCCAGTATTCCCCTGAGGTAACCCTCACATTTTTGAAATATCATTTTATTTTTCGAATTACATGAAAAGAAACTTTTCAACATTAATCTTGTTGAATTGTTTTTTGTTGTTTTTTTCTCCTCTTCCTTCCCTTCCCTCATGGCTGTGTGCAATCTGATAGAAATTACACATATACAATCATGTTTAACATATTTCTATAATAGTCATGGTGTGACAGAAGAATCATAACTGTTAGAAAAAAGAAAACATAAGTATAAAAAACTGAATATAATATGAATTAGTCTATATTCAGACTTCATAGTACTTTCTTTGCATGTGGATGGCATTTTCCATTACAAGTCATTTAGAACTGTGTTTGATTGCTGTCCTGCTGAGAGGAGGTAAGTCTATCACAGCTGTTCATCACACAGTGTTACTGTTACGGAGTACAAGATTTTCCTGGTTCTACTCATTTCATTCAGCATCATTTCATAAAAGTCTTTAGAGACTTTTCTAAAGTGCGGCTGTTCATGGTTTCTTAAAGAAAAATAAAAATCTGTCATATTCATATTGCATAATTTATTTGGCCATTCCTCAATTAATGTTTCCCCTCATTTTCCAATTCATTGCCACTACAAAGTGAGTTTCCATATAATTATACATTTGTGTCTTTTCCCCTTTTTATGATCTCTTTACTTAATAATGATAATATTCGATCAAAAGGTATGCATAGTTTTAGTACTCTATTGACAGAACCAAATTGTTCTTCAGAATGGGTGAATCAGTTAACAGCTCAATCAACAGTGCCTTAGTGCCATTTTCCCCCACATCCCCTCCAATATTGACCATTTTTCTTTGTCATTTTAATTAATCTGATAGGTGGGAGGTAGTACCTCAGAGTTATTTTAATTAGCTTTTGTCAGATCAATAAAAATTTAGAATATGTTATATGATTAAAGATAACAATTTCATCATCTGAAAACTGCCTGTTCATGTCCTTTGACCATTTATCAATTGAAGAATAACATATTCTAATAAATTCCTCTCATTTCTCTATATATTTTAATTTTACTTATAAAGAAGCTGTTTTCCTCTTCCAATTCATCAATTTTACTTGTTAAATTTACTTTTCTCCCAAAAAAACCTTTCAGAATTTGATTAACACTACATTCACTTTTTAAAAATTTCTCTTATGTATGTCTTCCCCTTAATCCTAATTCTTTATACTGAAAATGACTAATTTGTAAACATATTTAACACAAATTTGCATGTCTACTATTCACCTGACTATTGGCTGCTGAGGGGAGGGGGATGGGAAGGGAGGGTGAAAATGAATTATGTAACTTACAATATCCATATGCAATCAGATGAATGTCAAAAAACTTTCTTAAAATGTATCTGAAAAAATAAAATATCAATAAAAACTTTACTTCCTTTTGTAGTTGGTCAATTTTAATTTTAAAATTTGTTTTATTTTTCCATTTGGACAATTTTTCTTTTTAAATTATTTTCTACATCATTTTTCACAATTCTTCTGTATGGCTCTCATTTATTTTCTTTGTTTTTTTCCTTCTTGTATTCTTTGGCTTTTTCAGGAGTACCTGGGTTCAAATCCAGTCTCAGACACTTAATAATTTCCTTGCTGTGTGGCCTAGGCAAGCCACTTAACCCCATTGCCTTGCAAAAACCTAAAAAAAAGTCTTTCTGAGCTCTTCCAAGATATCTTTTGCAATTTGAGACCAAGTTTCACAAGGACTTCTTTAGGACCTGCTTTCCCCATCTGAGATGGCAATTTTATCTTCCTAGCATCTTTTTGTAGTTAGTACTCTCTCTTTTTTTTTTGCTCATTTAGAAAGTTGAGCTCTGTTTTGGGGATACACCTGCACCCTCACTGCTGACTGCACTATTGATGACCTGTTGATTTGGGACCTGAGCTTCTCTGAGGATCAGAACCTCCTAATGGTTTCCAGCTCTCTCCTGCCTATGCTGAATAGCACTACCCTTTTGCCTACATGAGAAGATCCAGCAAGCTATCTTGAACTGAAAAGTTGTTCACTCTTCTTTTTTAATGGGTTTTGTAGCTTTAGGTTGTATTTAGAAGCTTCTTTTAATCTTGCTGCAGAAAACTCCTGGGGGGAGGGCTTTAATTGAGTTTCTGAAAGAGTATTGCCAGCATACAACTGCTAGAAGATTGATGATGATGATGATAATGATGATGGGCAACATGCTTTGCAAACACTATCAAGTTTGATCCTCACAGTAAACTTGGATGAAATATAAACGAGAGGAGATAGAGATTAAACGACTTACCAAAGGATGGATTATATACAATAGTAGTTTCCATCTCACATTTTTGTAAGGTTTTGAATTTTATAATGCTTTCCTTCTTCCCTTGCCCCACTTCCTACAGAAGGCAATTTGATATTCTCTACATTGTGCCCATGCTAGGCATGGATAAAAATTGAAAGTATTGTGAGAAAAATCACATCCTTGAGAAAAACTAAAATATTAGAGATAGTATAATCATGTAGTACATAAGACAATTAAAAAATGAAGGTAGTAGACTTTGCTCTTTGTTTAAAGTCCAAATTCTTTCTCTCAATAGAGATGGCAATCTCCATCACAGATACCCCCAAATTCTCCCTGATTATTGAAGTTGATCATCACTGCCATGTTGCTGTTAGGGTGAACAGTGTTTTGGTTCTGCTCATCATGCTCAGCATCAGTTCATGCAAATCTTTCTAGGCTTCTCTGAAATCCCACTTATCCTGGTTTCTAATAGAACAATAGTTTTTCATAACATAAATATACCACAATTTGTTCAGCCATGCTTCAATTGATGGATATTCTCTCCATTTCCAATTCCTTGCCACAACAAACAGAGCTGCTATGAATATTTTTGCAGTAGTAATGTTTAAGCATAAATATCTCTATAGGGTATAGACCCTGTAGTGGAATTGCTGGATGAAAGGGTATGCACATTTATGTTTCCCTTTGGGCATAATTCCAAATTGCTCTTCAGAAAGGCTGGATGAGTTCACAGTTCTACCGACAATGCATTAGTGTCCAAAATTTCCCACATCCCTTCCAACATTGCTCATTTTCCTTTCTGTTCATAGTGGCCATTCTGAGACGTATGACAAATGATGCTCTGATTTGCATTTCTCTAATCATTAATGATTTAGAGTAATTTTTCATATGATTATGGATATGATTTCCTCATCCGTAAATTACCTTGGCATATCCTTTGACCATCTGTCAACTGGGGACTGGCCTAGTTTTTTTTGTTCTATAAATTTGACTCAATTCTCTATATATTTTAGAAATGAGGTCCATTGTCAGAAATACTAGTGGTAAAAATTATTTCACAATTTACTATATTTCTTTTGATCTTGGTTACAATGGTTTTGATGGCCAAAAGCTTTTTAGTTTAATGGAATCCTAATTACTTATTTTTTAAAAAAATGATATTTTCCATCTCTTATTTGGTGATAAACTGCTTCCCTTTCCATAGATCTGACAGGTAAATAATTACTTGATCTCCTAGTTTACTTTTAATAGCATCTTTAATTTCTAGTTCCTCTGCCCATTTTGATTTTATCTTGCTATGCAGTGAAAGATGTTGGTCTAATCCAAGTTTCTGCCACACTAATTTCCAGTTTTCCCTATAGTTTCTATGGGAGAGAGAGAGAGTTCTTAGCCCAGAAGCTAGGTTCTTTGGGATTACCAAAGAGCAGATTACTATAATCATTTCCTGCTTTCTCATTTGCATCTTGTGTATTCCACTGATCCTCTGATTTCTTAATCCTGTTTTGATGATTGACACTTTATATTGCAATTTAGGTCTCGTAAGAGCAATTTACCATCTTTTGTACTTTTTTCCATCAAATCTCTTGATATTCTTCACTTTCTGCTTGTCCATATGAATTTAGTTACAATTTTTTCTAGCTCATTAAAATAATTTTTTGGAACTTTGATTGGTAAGGCATTAAATAAGTAGTTTGATTTAAGTAGAATTGTCATTTTTATTACCTTAGCTAAGACCTACACATAAGAAATTGATAATTGTCCAGTTATTGAAATATGATTAATAACAGCTATCAACATTCATTTTCATAAAGTTTTGAACTCCACATCCCCCCCTTTCTTCCTTCACCCCATTCCCTGATAAGGAGTTACGCCTGTACAACCACATTAAACTTTTCTATATTAATTATGCTGTGAATGAAGAATCAGAACAAAAAGAAAAAAATGAGGAAAATGCACACAACATTAAACAAATTTTAAATATTGAAAATAGTAATCATTCAAACTCCATAGTAACATCTTTGGATGTGGAAAGCATTTTCAATCACAAGTCGTTTAGAATTATCTTTGATTATTGTACTCCTGAGAAAAGCAAGTCCATCATAGTTGATCATCACACCATGTTGCTCTTAATGTATACAATGTTCTCTTGGCTCTGTTCACTTCCCTCAGTACCAGTTCATGCAAGTCTTTCCTTGATTTTCTGAAATATGGCCACTAATGATTTCTTATAGAACAGTAGTACTATATCACATTCATATACCACAATTTCTTCTGCCATTCTCCAATTTTCAGTTCTTTCCCATTAGGAAAAGAGATGTTATAAATATTTTTGTACATTTTTTTACCCTTTCTTATGAATTCATTGAGATAGAGATCTGGTATAGATATTGCTAGATCAAAGACTATTCACAGTTTCATTTCTCTTTGGGTGTAGTTCCAAGTAGCTTTCAAGAAAGATTGGATCAGTTGACAACCCCAGTAACAATGCAGTTGGTATCTCAGTTTTCTCACATTCCCTTCAACTTTGATCATTTTCCTTTTTAGCCATATTGACTAATCTGTTAGATATCAAGAGATACCTCATAATTGAATTAGTTTTAATTTCTCTAATCAATAATGATTTAGAGCATTTTTTTTTACATATTACTAAAGACATCTATATTTTCTTTTAAATCTGAAAACTGTCTGTTCATATCGTTCGAGCATTTATGTCCTGGGAAATGAATTGTGTTCTTATAAATCTGACTGAGTTTTTCATATATTTTAGAAATGAGTCCTTTATCAGAAATACTAGTTGTAAAAATTGTTTCCCATCTTACTATATTTCTTTTTGTCTTGGTTACATTGGTTTTATTTGTGTAAAACCTTTTAAATTTAATTTAATCAAGATTATCCATTTTGCATCTTATGAAGCTCTCTGTTTGTTGTTTGGTAATAAACCCCTTTACTTTCCAAAGATCTTAGAAATAAACTTTTCCTTGTTTGGTCTAACTGGCTTGTTATCAACTTTTATGTCTAAACTGTGTACCCATTTCAAGCTTATCCTGGCTTAGTGTGTGACATGTTGGTCTTTGCCATTTTTCTGTCTTACTATCTTCCAGTTTTCCTGGTTTATGTTAAAGAGAGATTTCTTATTCCAGAAGCTGCAGGCTTTGGGTTTATCAAATAGAAGATTACTCTAGTCATACACAGCTGTTTCTTTTGTAACTAATCTATTCTCCTACTCCACCACTCTATTTCTCTTCTAGTATCCAACCATTTTGATGATTGCTGCATTATAATAAATTTTAGTTCTAGTTAATCTAGGCCAAATTCCTTTGCATTTTTTCCCATAATTCCCTGGATATTCTTGATCATTTCTTCCTCCATATGTGTTTTGTTACATTATTTTCTAGTTTAATAAATTAATTTTTGGTCATTTGACTGGTAAGACTGAATAAATAATTAAATTTATGTAGAACTGTCATTTTTAGTATATTATCCAAGCCTACCCATGATTGTCATTTGTGCAATTACTTAATTTGATTTGATTTGAGAGAAAAATGTTTTGTACTTATTTTCATATGGTTTCTGAGTTTAATTGGCAGGCAGATTCCGAAATATTTTATATATTCCACAAGTGCTGTGGTTTGATGGTAATATGTAGAAATGCTGGTGAGTTACTTGAGTTTATTATATATTCTGCAACATAGCTAAACTTGATAATTGTTTCAAATAGTGTTTTACTTGATTTCCTAAGATTACCTAACTATACCACATATTATCTGCAAAAAGAGTTTAGCTTGTTCCATCACCTATTTTATTTTCTTCTATTTATTTTTATTCTCTAATTGCTAAATCTAGCATTTCTAACACAATTTTGAATAATAATGGTGAAAACAGGCACTTTTCTTTCACCTTATTGGGAATGCTTCTAACTTAACCACATTATACATAATGCTTGTGGAAATTCTTGGAGCAATACTGCTTCTCATTTTAAGAAAAACTGCATTTATTCCTATTCTTTTACATTAAATTGAAAAGTTTTGTACAAATAAAAATCACAATGTATAATATTTGTAATATAAATTTTTTTTATTTTTCCAAATGGTTTTTAAGAACCTATCAAAATAAGTATGATTTCTACTACTTTTCTATTAATATGGTCAATTATGTTAATATTTTGTTAATACTGAACCAACCCTCTCTTCCTACGATAAACCTTATGTGATCATAGTGAGGTATCCTAGTGATAACTTACTATAATCTCTTTACTAATACTTTGGCTAAAATTTTACATCAATACTAATTAGAGAAATTGACCTTTAAATTGCTTTCTCTGCTTTGACTTGTCCTGGTTTTATATATGCACACTATATAGGTGTGAAGGAAGCATTTTTGCAGAATATTTTCTTTATCTGTTTTTTCAAATAATTTGATTAAAATAAGATTTAAAAAAAAAAAAAAAAAGAAGAAAACCAAATTGCCAGTATTAAAAATGAAAAGGGTGTATTCACCACCAATGAACAGGAACCTAAAGGAACCTAAAAAATATTTAATCAAATTGTCAGATTTGTTTCCATAGATTTTTGCAGAATACATACTTTATCTATTTTTTCAAATAATTTGTATAGAATTGGAATTAACATATATTCAAATATTTAGTAGAATTTCTTGCAAAATCATCAGAGATTTTTTTCTTGTGAAATTTCCTGATGATTTCTTCAATTTCTTTTTCTGAAATGAAATGATTTAAATACATGATTTACCTTTCTTTTAATCTGGACAATTTTTGTTTATGTAAAAATTCATCAATTTCCCTTAAACTGTCATATTTGCTTTCAAAGATTTGGAAAAAGTGATGTGAATTATTACTTCAGGTTCAGGTTCATTGGTGGTGAATTCAACCTTTTCATTTTTAATGGTGGTAATTTGGTTTTTCTTCTTTCTTTTTTTAATCAAATAAACCAAAAACTTATCTATTTTTTTTTGGATTGTTACCATACAACCATTCCTTAATTTTATTTATTTTTTCAATAATTTCCTTACTTTTAATATTATGATCTATCCTTTGATTTTCATAATTTTAATTTGGTATTAAACTGGGGATTTTTAATGTTTTTTTTTAGTACTATGCTCAATTCACTGATCTCTTTCTCGATTCTATTTATATAATCATTTAGAGATGTAAATTTCTCCTATCAAATGCTTTAGCCATGCCTTCTACATTTTTAAATGTTTTCTCATTATTATCATTGTCTTGGATTAAATTATTATTTTTTCCATGATTTTTTGTTTAATTCATTCATTGCTTAAAATCAGATAATTTAATTTCAAATTTATTTTAGCCTATCTTTCTAAGACCCGTTATTATATGGTATTTTTAGTGCATCGTGGTCTGCAAAGGAGGAATTTCATAATTCGGCCTTCATGCATTTGATTATGACATTTTTATGTCCTCATATCTCCCTTTCTCTGTCTTCCTCTGTCCTTCTCAAAGGTGTTATCACTGAATCGTGTTATTATTGAAAAAAATCAGCTTATATGCTGATATTATAGGATGTTCCTAATTTCTTCCTTTGAGGTCAAGATGGCTCTCTAGATCTCATAAAAACAATACAAGTTATTAAATCTTAGCCAGCAGTTATTTCATTCATAGACAATCCAAAGATATTTTAATGACCCCACAGAAACCCTTAATCATACAGAGAAACACATAAAGGAGTTAAAGAATCTATCAACTAGAATGGAATGTCTATTGACATGGGCAGCAGGATTTACACTGATATTTTAAAGAAACAGGTCTTTCCTACAAAGTTCTTTCCATCACTTTGATTATATTAGTTCCCAAAAGTAGCCATAGTGAAGTGATATTCTGAAGCTAGATCCACGTAGCTCACAAAGACATGATTTCATTTGGAGTATATACCTTAGAATTGTGGAATTTAATAAATGTGACATATGAGCACTTAATATATTGTTTTTAATGATGTAAAATTCATAATATAAAAGAGAAAAATTATATTGAATTTCAAAGTATGGCATGTACAATTTTTTTTTCTGGAGGCCTGGTTTTTAAGCATTTATCAGACTAACTCTTGATCTAGGCCTTTCAATAAGCAATTCCAATAACATCAAAACTACATCTCCAAAGCAACTCAATGACTTTGGTAGGGAATTATTGCAAAATTACTTATGATGTGTGTGTGTGTGTGTGTGTGTGTGTGTGTGTGTGTGTGTGTGTGTGTGTGTCTGGGGCAGGGTGCTTCTAAGTGACTCTGTTGCAAAAGCCCTGAGAGTGAAGAGTTATCTTCATGAGTTAATGCAGAGTTTAAGTCATTTCTTATCTGTGTGACTATGGGGAAGTCTCCCACATGATTTACCTTAGGTCCTCATCTGTGAAATGAACTTGAGAAGAAAAGGGAAAGTGCACCAACATGTTTACCATGTAAAGCCATACTTGTGTCATGAAGAGTGATGCACAACTGAATAACAACAAAAACACAGCAGATAGATTCATACGACATAACAATCATAAAGTCCCCTTAAAAATGAAGAAACAGATTCAGACCTACCTATGACTGTAAAACATGAGAATATGGGAGACAAAATAAATTCAGGTCTCTTCTAACTCCAAATCTGGGACAGCCTCTACTTCATACCATTGCCATTGTAAAATGTGTAGTATATATCTACGAGAATAAGAAAAACACCTGATGTGATGTCTAGATCCCAAAAGAAGAAAGATGCTGATTGAATTTTTATCTCTAAGAAAAAGGATGATCTGAATGAAATCGCTGTCCGCTCAGAGCTTTCCGGCATGCATTCTTGACATCTTTGTTCCTCAGACTATAGACCAGAGTGTTCAACATCAGGGTGACCATGGTGTAGAATACTGACACCATTTTGTCTGAGTCCACTGAATGACTTGAGCTCGGTTGGAAGTACATGAACATGATTGTTCCATAAAATATAGACACTGCAGTGAGATGGGAAGCACAAGTGGAAAATGCTTTCTTGGCGACCTTCAGCAGAAGGAATTTTTCAGGATGGTGATAAAGATTTATAAGTAAAAGTAAAAATGATAAGGAATGGGAAATAGACAGTGAATAACCTTAAGATATATACTACTATATCAAAGGAGTGAATATTTGAGCAAGAGATAACTAGGAGGGGGGAAGATCACAGAAAAAGTGATGGACTGTTTTGGAACCACAAAAGGAAAGGCTAAATGTATTTCCCATGATTATAGAGGAGATTAGAAAGCCACAGATGTAAAAACCAGTAAGCATATGTTCACATACAGTTGATGTCATGGTCGTGGTGTAATTTAGAGGCTCACATACAGCTGCATGGTGATAATTGCCTGGAAGCTAGGAGGAAAGTTTCTGTAGAAGTTAAGACCCCAAAGCCTAGCATCTCAGTAGCACAACCATTAAAAGAGATGACCTGGTCCCCTGTGCAGAGCCCAGTCATCACCTTGGGAGTAACAGCTGAAGAGTAACCAAAGTCCACCAGAGACAGGTTACTGAGGAAAAAGTACATGGGGATATGGAGGTGTGAATCCCAGGAGATCAGAGCTACTAACCCAAGATTCCCTATCAGGGTGTTAAGGTAGATGAGCATAAACATGGTGAATAGAGGAACCTGATATTCTGGGTTATCTGTTAATCCTAAAAAGACAAACTCACTGACTTCAGATCTGTTCTCCATAGATTTCATTTTAGAGTGATGTTCTTCAGCTGCTACGAAAGTGCAATGATAAGAAAAATCCAGTTACTTTGTAGAATCATTCCAGAACATAAAATAAAGTCAGAGATGTATCTTATGTGAAGGGTAAAAATAAGCAATGGCCACCAAGAACACTGAATTACTGTAGGTTCCCAAAATGCACTCAACCATTTTCTCATAAGCAAGACATTATCTCATGTACTACTTCCTTTATTGTAACATCATGTTTCCACATCAACCACTAGTGAATCACCTAACATCAATTGGATATTTTCTAAATGTGCTACCTTAAGACAACCTGGGCCTTTTTCACTTCTCTTCCACCTCTAGAGTGGAAATCAAAGGCAGTCTCAAACAAGGATATTTTGTTCTTTTTTCATGAAAAGTAATGGTTTATATGAAAGGTTTTATGTCCCAGAGAAATTAGCAATTTTTGGTGATATTTCTTCAATTTTGAGTTAATATATCACCTTTTTGTGAAAGGGAAACCTTTTTTGAGTTATTCATCTCAATTTCAGTACCTTCCCTTTTTTGATTATTGTTAATTTTTCTCGGATACAATTTTGTCATAGAGATCAATGACTCTTAGATGGCAGGAATTGTCTTTTATCTTTCTTTGTATTCAGAGTGCTTAGCATGATGCTGTCCATGTGGTAGATGTTTAAGAAATGTATATTCACTCATCAACTAACCAGTGGTAACCCTCCTTTTCTGTTTTCCTTTTATAAGCAATGTGGTTAGGAGACTTGCCGAAGGACCCACAGCTGGGTAATTAATATGTCTGAGGTCAGATTTGAACTCCGATCTCCTGAATCCAGGGATGGTGTTCTAATCTCTGTGCCACCTAGCAGCCCCTAACCCATATTTTCTTAACTAAGCTGTATTGACATTTTGGAATCAGCAACTACATTGTTCATTCCCATGAAAATTTTTAATGCTTTAGAGGTTGTAAGGACATGCTATTATTATGCATCACTCACTTATTCTTAGAAAATATTCTTTTGTCTCTAACACCATGAACTAATGAAACTTTTCATAGAAGGTATAAGTAGACTGTTTCATATTATCTAGAACAATTCACATGCAGTCATGCAATCACATCTCTGATGCCATGGATCTCTTCACAAATGATGGACAAGCTTCATCTGTCTATCCATCTATCTAAAAAACCTGATTTCTTTTTTTAATTTATTTTTATTCTCATTTTGTACAAATTTTTTTTACATTAATAAAATATTCTTGTTTACAAGTAAACAAAATACCCCTCCTCTTCCATGAATATAGATAGACTTGCTTGGGTGAAAAAAGTAAAGGGGTGAGAAAAAAATTAAAATAAAAAAATAATTTTAATAATTGTATGTATGGCCAGGTGGCACAATGGATGAAGTACCAGCCCTGGAGCCACGAGCACCCCCTAGTAAACCCAACAATCACCCAGCCAAGTGACATGCAAGCCACCCAATCCCCACTGCTCTGCAAAAAACAAAAAAAAGAAAGAAAAAAAGACCCAAAATAAAATAAAATAGTAATAATATTAGTGGTGGCTGGGTGGCAGACAGCGCATTGGTCCTTGAACAAGGAGCACCTGGGTCCAAATCCGGCCCCAGACACCCAAAGATCACCCCGCTATGTGGCCCCAGGCAGGCCATCCAGCCCCACTTGCCCTGCACCCTCCCCCCAAATAATAATAACAAAAAGTGTGCTTGAGTCTTTGTTCCAACACCAACAACTCTGTCATGGGTGGATCACATTCTTTATGGTAAGTCCATCACAAAAGTTACTTGCATATTTTTCCACCATTGCCATTGCTGATCACAACTCCCTCCTTTCTTATTTCTCCACTACCATATACTCTATTTTCTCTCTCCTTTCTCTCTGACTCTGCTGTAGGGTCGCTGAGTGGTGCTGCAGACACATCCTTGGTCCTGGGGCCAAGAAGCCCTGAGCCCCCATACCACCCCTTAGGCCCAGAATCCAACTGGCCCTGTGGTCCTGGGCAAGCCTTCCAATCCCCGCCCCTTGAAAGAAGTAAGAAAGAAAATGTGTTATATCTGGCCACTCTCCCCCCATGGTCCATCCTCTCCTCCTTTATTCACATCGCCACCCCTTCCCCCTGCTCCCCCCCTCCTTCTTACTCCAGATGTCTATACGCCATGGAGTATATTTGCTGTTTCCTCTCCTAGCCATCTCTGATGAGAGCAAAGGTTCCCTCATTCCCCCTTGCCTCTCCCCTTCCATATCATTGCAATAGCTCATTGTAATAAAAGAAATCTTAGTGAAATATCTTGGACTATTCCCCCTCTCCTTTTTCTGTCTCCCATTCCATTTCCCTTTTTTTCTATTGATTCCATTTTTACACCATATTTTATCTTCGGGTTCAGCTTTCTCCTGTGCTTCAATTATAAAAGCTCTCTCTACCTGCTCTATTAGCTGAGAAGGTTCATATGAGTATTATCAGTGTCATTTTTCTATGCAGGAATACATGCAGTTCATCCTCATTAAGTCCCTCATGTTTCCCCCCTCTCCTCCAATCTCCATGCTTCACCTGAGTCCTGTATCTGAAGATCAAACCTTCTGTTCAGCTCTGGCCATTCCAAAAGGAACCTTTGAAATTCCCCTGGTTCATTGAAAGTCCATCTTTTTCCCTGGAAGAGGACATTCAGCTTTGCTGGGTAGGTCATTCTTGGCTGCATTCTAAGCTCTTTTGCCTTCTGGTATATTGTATTCTAAGCCCAACGAGCTTCCAATGTAACTGCTGGTAAGTCCTGCGTGATCCTGACTGCAGCTCCACGATATTTGAACTGTGTCTTTCTGGCTGCTTGTAATATTTTCTCTTTGACTTGGGAGTTCTGGAACTTGGCGATAATATTCCTATGGGTTGTTTTTTTTTGGGATCTCTTTCTTGGGGGGATTGGTGGATTCTCTCCATTTCTATTTTGCCCTCTGCTTCTAGAATATCAGGGCAATTTTCCTGTAGCAATTCTTTGTAAATGATGTCAAGGCTCTTTACCTGATCATGACTTTCAGGTATTCCAATAATTTTTAAATTATCTTTCCTAAGTCTGTTTTCCATATCAGTTGTTTTTTCAATGAGTTATTTCACATTTTCTTCTAATTTTTCATTTTTTTTGAAGTATTGATTCCTGATTTCTGTTAAATTCATCAATCTCCCTGAATTCTATTCTTTGTCTGAAGGATTTGTTCTCCTCAGAGAGTTTTCTTATCTCTTTTTCCATCTGGCCAATTTTGCTTTTTAAAATATTCTTCTCCTCAATAACTTTTTGAACTGCTTTATCCATTTGACCTAAGCTGTTTTTTAGCATGCTATTTTCTCCAGCATTTTTTTGGATTTCCTTGACTAAGCTGCTGACTTCATTTTCATGTTTTTCCTCCATCTCTCTCCTTTCTTTTCCCAGTTTTTCTTCCAACTCCCTCATTTGATTTTCAAAGTCATAGCCTGAGCCTAATTTCTGCTTTTCTTGGAGTCTTTAGATGCAGGAGCTTGTGCTTCCTCATCTTCATACTGAGTATTTTGATCCTTCTTGGGCTCATTTGCAAAATATTTCTCAATAGTCTTCCTTTTGTTTCTTTGCTTGCTCATTTTCCTGTCTTGGCCTGGTTTGGGGGTGCTTCCTAAGCTTTTGGGACACTCCCACAAGGGTCTCATTGTGTGAGGCTCTGTCCTGCCTCCTGGTCTGTGAATGAACATACGAGCCCCTCTCTGGCACGGGGCCGAGGTGGGGGGGGGGGCTGTTGTTCTATGGGGGGGCCAAGACTGGGATCAGGATCTGAATGTGGTCAGAGCCCCAGAGTCCTGTTCCAGGGACAGAGGACAGAGCTCTGCAGTCTTTCTCTCTTCACTCCCCTCCCCCAGATCATTGGTCTTATGCCCTGGAGGCTCCTGCTTATGGGAACTGCCTGCTTCTGTTTCCTGGATCAGGGCTGGGGAAAGACCAAGCTGCTCCCTGTGTGCCCTGAGGGCTGGGCTCCATGTGTCCACTCTGGCAGAAGTCCCCCGATGTTCCCCCACTTTGTGCCCGGTGCTCCCCGGGGTGCAGCTCAGGTGACCCCCACGCTGCTGTGAGCTGAGACTCTCAGTGCCCTGTGGCTGCCTCCGGGAGGCTCAGGTTCTTTGGCTCTGGTGGGCCACCCCTTGGCAGGCTGCCTCTCGGACCCTGGGGAGCAGAGCCTTCTGCTCTTTTCCAGGTTACCTTGAGTAGGAGAACTGCCTCACTGGGGCCGTTTGTAGGGTCTGTGTCTCAAAAGTTTAGAGTACTTAGCTGAAGAATTTTATCAGAGAGCTCCTAAGACTCCATCCCTTCATTTCGCAATCTTGGCTCCGCACCCCCCCACCTGCTGATTTCTTGATAAAATATTTTTGCACATAAAAATTTCAGAACAAAGGAATAAATATGAGAAAATTTTAGCCTAAATTGTTGCTCATAAATCATAAGTATTTAGGTAAGATGAACATAATTGAGATTTTTAGTATGGAGAAAGTAATTAAATAGTATCAAAGTTTTAAATAGTTAAAGAAAATTTGAAAACTATGCTTGAGTCAACTCAATAGAAGATAATTTTAGAGGATGCATAAATTGAGATCCTATGAATTATTGTTCTAAATAATTCAAAGAAAAGAATAGAAAGATCTCTAGGATGAAATTTTGAAGGTGCAAGAAGAAATGACATTTAGACAGAATTAGATGTGAAAAGAATTTGCAGAATACAAAACAAAAGACAGGTAACCAAGGATAATTGTAGAACCAGATACTATCTTATAGTATTAGAGTGGGAGGGGTTTCCACATTCTGTTTGAATTAAGGAATACCCAGAAAGCTAAAGACTTGGGCTGTTTTTATTGGTAAATGATTTGTGAATAAAGAAATAAATAAGGAATTAGACTAATTTTCAAGACTGATGAGGCAAGTACAATGAATGAAAAGGAACAACCAAAGTTGCTTGATATGTATTTTGTGTCTATTTTCTATATGAAAGAGAATGATCTTTGGAATTAGAAGAGAACAGCTAAGACTTTGTGGCAAAGATAATCAGAACTAGTCCCTATATTAGTGGAGGAAAGGGAAAAAGTGGCATAACTATTATGTGCCAAGTGCTGTGCTGTACTTCATAAATAGTCTCTTCATTGCTTCTTACTACAAGCAGCTACTCTTATTATCCCTATTTGAAAGTTGAAACAGAGGTAAATCAGGGTTGATTGAATCCCTAGTGTAATACCTGAAGTATCTGTTACTGGATTTGAACTCCAGTTCCATAGCTCTCTGACCATTCTGCCAGAGTTGCTTTTTAAAAAAAAAAACTGCAAAGTACTTTAAATCCACTTTAAAGTGGATCATTTGATTCTATAGGCAAATTTATGACAAAGAATACAAACAAGAAGATCATTTGATATTACACTGCTTAAAGAGACACAGTATCTAGCCTTATGGAGTGGTTTCTCTCTATTTTACATTTCTAGTAAAAAGTTCAGTTCTGTCAAGCTGTGTGACCTTGGGCAAGTCACTTAGGCCCAGTGCCTTAAACTAAAAAAAAAACGTGAAAAAAGTTCAGTTCTGGTTTCCTGACTTGAAGAAGGACATAGATAGGCAAGAGATTATCCAGAGAAATTCAGCAGGAATAGAGAAGTATTTTGAGTTCTAGCCATAAAGAAATTATTCGAAGCAGTTGAAGTTACTTGGTATAGGAAAAAAAAAAGATGTTTATTAGTTCAGGAATTGGGATTAAAATTACCTTCAAATATCTACAATACTGACATATGGATTAAGGATTAAGTTTGTATTATCTGTACGGAAAGAGAAGAACCCCCAGTAAAAGTTAAAAGTTAGGGGAACATCTATTTTATGGGATTAAATGTTGCTTTTCAGAAATTAAAGAGATGCCTTAACAAGTACTGGATTTGGAGGCAGCAAGGTGGCACAGTGGATAAAACACCAGCCCTGGAGTCAGGAGTACCTGAGATCGAACCTGGCCTTAGACATTTGGTAATTACCTAAACGTATGACCTTGGACAAGCCACTTAAACCCATTTACTTCCAAAAACCAAAAAAAAAAAAAAAAGTACTGGATTTTGTTTCCCTTCAGGTCTTGAGGAAAACTCAAGTTGTTCTCTTATTCAACATATCAAAGAGAAATATATAAACATAAACCTATATATTATTTAGGTGAGCACAAATATGCATATCTATGTGTATGCACGTACACATATACGTATACACTTGCATTTATAAATATGGATGATTAGAATGGGAAGACAGAAGAAAATTTTTACTTCTCACTTTATGGGAAAATATTGATATTTAATTTTTTCATTGGCACTTTGATCATGTGCAAGAAACCTTGCCTTAAAGTCTCAGTTCACTCATTAGTCAATAAAAGACAAACAGAATGACAATTATTTCATAGGACTGTTTTCTGAAGAGCAGAAGTTTTTTAAACTTCTGTATAATTAAGGCAATAGGGTTGTGACATTCCCAAGGTTACAAAGATATTAAGTATCTGAGACCACATTTGAACTCAGGTCCTCCTGACTCCAGGGTCCAAGGTCTATCCACTGCACTACTTAAGGGGTCCTGAAGAGATATGACTTTGTAAAAGACCTTGACAACTTTAAAGCTCTACAAAAGATGTATCTGTTGTTATTTTAATTAAAATTGCTGTCTTTCCCCAAATTCCCAAATTCCTGAAGTTCATTTACTCCTAAGATATCATGGACCTCAGTTATGCTTTTGAAAGAAAAATGTTATTAGGTTAGATGACATCTGAGAGACTTTGCATTTATAAATAAATGATCCAATTCCACTTTTCACCAGTATTAATTGTTAAGATACTGTCTTCATCATAACATAGTGAAAGACCTTTTCTTAGTTGTGGCTATCCATGTAAGTTTAGTTACTATTTTTTCCAGTTCATTAAGCAATTGTTTGAAAGTTTGATTGGTATGGCCATGAATTAATAATTAAATTTAAATAAAATTTCAATATTTATCATATTGACAGTCTTTTCATTAGCAGTTTACATTTGCCCAGTTATTTATAGTTGAATTTATTTGTGTGATAATGTTTGAAATTTTTTTCATATAGTTTCTGAGTCTGCCTTGACTGGTAGACTCCCAAATATTTTATCTGCAGCTACTTTAAGTGAGATTTCTTTTTCTATCTCTTGTTGTATATTGTTACTAATATGTTGATAAACTGAGGATTTATGTATATTTATCATATATCCTACAGCTTTGCTTAAGTTGCTGTTTCTTTCAAATAGTTTTTAGGATAACTTTCTTTTTTAGGATAACAAGGCTGTGTGGCTTTGGGCAAGCCAATTAACTTCATTTGCCTTACAAAATCCTAAAACAAAAGATAACTTTCTAGGATTCTCTAGTTAACCCATTATATCATCTGCAAATGTGAGAGTTTTATTTCCCATTATGTATTACAATTCATTGAATTTCTTTTACTTTCATAGTTAAAGCTAGCATTTCTAATACAACATTGAATAATGGTGATAACAGTAATCTTTGTTTCACCCCTGCCATCATTAGGAATGGGGTTAAGTGGATATCCCAAGGCCACACCTAGGTAATTATTAAGTGTCTGAGGCCGGATTTGAATTCAGTTCCTCCTGACTCCAGGGCTGGTGCACTTTAAACTATGCAACCTAGCTATCTCCTAGTTTATTCTTGATACATATGATGCTTTTTGTTCATTTTAGAAGGATACTGCTTGTCATTTAAGGAACATTCCATATATGTGTATATATATATATATATATATATATATATATATATGTGTGTGTGTGTGTGTGTGTATATATATATATTTATATATGTGTGTGTGTGTATATATATATATATATATATATGTATGTATGTACTATGTTCTCTAGTATTTTTAATAGGAATAGATTCTGTATTTTGTCCAAAACATTTTCAGCTTCTATTGAGAGAATCATATGATTTCTATTAGGTTTGTTATTTATATGGTCAATCATCATTTAGTTTTCTCTTCTTATCAGTACTGAACCCAAAGAACAAGTCCGAGACCAGAATTTGATAAGTTGACTGCCTGGTGATGAAGAATACCCAATTCAGACAATACCTAAGTGTTCAAGGGATAGGGTTTTTATAGTGGTTTTTTTTTGGGGGGGGGTGGAGATACTGAGAGCAGGCAGGATACAAAAGCAAAGATATCAGTTAATTTGCTATCTTATTGTTCCAGCCAAATCTGGGAAAAGAGGAGGCAGTGCTGGAATTTAATACAGCAAGATAATTAAACTGACAAGAGTGCTTTGTGAACCTTCAAACAATTCTATGGTATTTCCCTGACCCCCACCGTCAAGTACTTGGGTCTGATCAGACTATTTTCTGACCCAAAGGTGCCTAAAAGAATTTGTATTTCTAAGGAATTTCTCAGGGCCCAAAAGGATGTTGGGGACCCATTTCTGTGCAAGAATTTTACAAACATAGATATTGTACTTCATATGCTGGGCACTTTATATTTTTTGTAAATATTTATTCATTTCACTTAGATCATCAAATTTATTGGCATACACCTGAGTAATTTAGCACCAAATTATGAATTCAAATTTTTCATTTTTGATACTGGTAATTTGATTTTCTTCTTTCTTATTTTGTAAAATAAAATTAGCCAAATATTTAGATTTTTATTGTTTTTATTTTTACTAGCTTTAATTATTAATTCAATAGATTCTTCAATGTTGATTTTGTTAATTTCATCTTTAATATTCAGAATTTCTATTTTGGTATTTAAGGATCTTTAATTTGTACTTTCTCTAAATTTTTTAGTTGTACATTCAGTTAATTGATTTCTTTTTTTCCTGTATTTCATGCATGAAAACAATTAGATAAAATTTTCTTCTATTAACAGTTTTGGTTATATCCTACATGTTCTTTCATTATTGTCATTTTGAATGAAATTGTTATTTACTTCTATGATTTGCTGTTTGATCTACTCATTTTTTAAAGTCAGTTAATTGACTTTCAAGTTAATCATTAGTCTGTATTTCCATGACCTTTCATTGAATGTGATTTTTAACGGATCATGATCTGAAAATGTAAATTTGTCAAGAATCAAATGAAGCCTATGAGACTTAGCATGAGCAAACAGATCAGTGTGCTTTTCCAATATAATGGACACACAGCTTCTCTGATAAACATAAAGCAATAGAGAAAAGAGGACAGAAGTGCGAGGATAGTATGCAACAGGAATGCAAAAGTATCATGAGCAAAAGTACTCTGATATTTGCCTCAAGAAGATATGGATTTAAATCCCAAATCAGACCATTATTAATTATATGATCTGGAAAGGGCAGCTAAGTGGCACATTGATGGAACACTGGTCTTGGAGTTGGAAATCCAATCTCTTATAATTGACACTGTTGTGGGACTTTGGGCAGGTTGTTTAACCCTGATTGCCTCATATCCAGGCCCATCTCCAGTCATCCTGATTTATCTCCAGCCACTGGACACAGATGACTCTGGAGGAGAAGGTGGGGCTGGTGACTTTTCACAGTATCCTCTCACTCAAATCCAAGTCTCAAGCTTGTCATGTCATCACTTCCATGATGTCATGGTCTTTTTCTAGTACAACAGACAAACATCATCATACAATCTGGACAAATCACATAAACCAGATAGATTCAGGTTTCTCATTTGCAAAGTGGAGGATATAATAATACTAGTATTTATCCCCAAAATATATAGAAAAATTGAAATGGAAAAATTGGAACTCTTTTCAAATGTTATATAAATATGAACTCTTATATTTCAGGGCAAATAATTTGTCTCATTTCAATTTTCTCATTAAATCTCTCCCTATAATTTATAATGCAGTACCATGAAAGCAATATACACTTAATCAAGATTATTAAATTAAAGTATTCCTTCGCACTACACAAGTACCCATCCTCCAAATGACTTCTTCAGTTCTCAAAGGATGACCTTGAAAAACAGGAAGTAGTGAGCAAGAACCGATGTTTATAGAGCTCTTCTATGTTTGAGCACAATAACCATACATGATTTCGTTAGATAGATCTAAATACACCTATGAAAAAATTAATAAGTCACAGTTTAAGAATAAGAAAATAAAAGTCAATAGACTTATACCATAGAAAAAGTGAGTCAGTGACTGAGATACACAAAAATATTTTATACAGGTCTTCCTGTCTGAATGTCCAGAAATGTTTTCCTTATACCTTATTAGTATCTATATAAGCACTGCAATTGAGGATTGGGTATAATAAAGCTTAATTGATTCTAAGACTCCAAAAAAGGATAATTTTCCAATAACTTTCTAATTAATGTTTGACCTTGAACTCCCCAGTCTAGGAAAAAGAGAATGATGTTAGAGAATCTCTTCTTTAGTCTCTAGGTGTAAAAATTCAAAGTTTCCTAGTGGCAGAGAGATCACTTCAGTCCATTGCTGTGGAATGAATGTCAGTAGAATTAGTGATGCCTTCTTCTGCCCTACATTTAATTCTGTCACAGAATGCTCCAAAACACATCAATGAGTGAATGACTGACTCAGGGAATTTGACCCACTGGTTGATTCCTCAAAACAGCATCTGTAGTGGAATGTTTTGATGTCAGTAGCTAAAGTAAGGGTAGAGGGAGGGACTTTTTGCATACCTGAAAGACCTCTAGCTCTTTGGAGGTATTACTCCCTTGGAGATAGCAGGCAGTCCTGCTGGCAAGTTATGAACAAAACAAACCATTAGATTCTGATTCTGCTCTGACCATGGGGAAAAACTGTTTTCCCTTAAGTACATTAGCAAATTGAGGTAGAAAGTGATCTGGAGAAGCCCATTGACACAAACTGTCATGTCTAGTCAATGGACATCCTAAGATTCAATTTATTCTTCTTTGAGATGGGTGTGATAGCTTCTGAATGCAAGCAATCAAAATGATTTGAAATCAAATTGGTACTCACTAGGAAAGTGATATATGTTTTTGATGAGAGATCCATGAAATGAGACATGGAAAAATGTCACTGAACCTGGTGTAAGATCTGGGATGGAATTGGAGGTTAGTCTGAAATTTTAGACAAATTACTTAATCTTAAAGAACCTTTATTCTCTCATTTGTAATAAGCAATTTAGCAATATCTTCATGCTGTTGTGCTCATATTCATTTTCAGGATAGTAATGTATAGCTTATAATTAATATTTTTATACTAAATATTACAACTATTATCATTTAAAATCTACTCAGAGCTTTTTACGTACCTATTTTTCCCCACACTCCTTTAATTCCTGCCCCTCATGACTTCGTAGCTCTGAGAAAATATATCTTTAATATTTTAGTTAAATAGTAACTAAAGGTAATGCTAAAATAATCATTTATCAAGATTTATATGAAAACTTTGACAAACTCCCACCTGTTATTCTTGGGCAAGATGCCAAATAAATGGCACAGTGTGACAGTTTTGAAATATTTGAACACAGCTTCAAGATAGATTCAATGATGGGTCATCATTAATTTGAATGTTAGACTATCCTATCCTTCATCCTTCTAGCATCTTCTTCACACTTCAAAATCAAATTTTATTTACTGTCTATATATTAATTTTACCATAATCATGTGTATATATTTTCATTCAATAAAACTTGATTTTTCCTGCATAGACCCTGATAGATAGATAGAAAGATACATAGATAGATAGATAGATCAATTGATAGATAGATAGATAGATAAGTAGATTGTTTGCTTTGATATACCAGGAAGTTACACTGTGCTTTAATCAAAGTTATGGTTTAATAAATTATTGTGCAATTCAACTGATTTATCACTTGCTTAGAAAAACCAATATTGTCATCCTTTATCCAGATGGAAAAATCCAAGGACTGGGAAACAATCTTCACAATCATAAGTTGTGATAAACATCTTATTTTTTAAAATATTTATAGAAATGCATTAAATTTATAAGGTCACAAGTCATTCTTCAATTGACAAAAGGTCAAAGAATATAAACATATTTTTGAAATGAAGAAATCAAAGGTGTATATATAATCATATGAAAAAATTTCCAAATCATTAGTGATTAGAGAAATTCAAATTAAAACAACAATGAGGAGTCATTTCACATCTATCAGATTGGCCAAGATGAGAAAAAGGGAAAATAATCAATGATGGAGAGGTTGTGGAATGATTGAGACATTGATGCATTGCTGGTGGACTTGTGAAAGGATCCAACCATTCTGAAGATCAATATGGAATGACGCCCAAAGAGTAATAAAACTATTCATTCCCTTTGGCCCAACAATTCTAATTGTAGGTCTGTGTCTAGAAGAAATTATAAAAAGTAATAAAAGTCCTACATATTCTAAAATGTTTTGTAGTGGCAAAATTTGGAAATTGAGGGGATGCCTATCAATTGGGGAAATGGTTAAACAAATTAGGGTACATGAATGTTATGGAGTACTATAAGAAAGCATAAATGGTCAGACTCAAGCATAGAATGACTTGTGGGATCTGATGCTGAGTGAAGGAAGTAGAGCCAAGAGAACAACGTGCAATGAACAACCTTGCAGGAAGCAGCCCCTCTGAGCAGTTCAGAGAATGAGGACAATTGTATTAGATTAGCTATGGAACCATGTTATACCCATCCAGAGGAAGCAAAACAACACAAAAAAAAAGAGAAACAAAAAAACAGATCTTCATAATCTGATGAACACTTTATAAAATGGTCTCTTATCATTTTTTACCTTAATCTTAATTCCTCATACCAAAAATAACTAATGTGTAAACATGTTTACAAAATTATGTATTATGTAACAAGGCTAACCTGACTGTTTGCTGTTGAGGGCTGGGGGTGGGAAGGGAAGGTAGAAAGAAATTTTGTAGCCTAACAATATTCGTGTGCTTATGGATGAAAATTTAAAAGGAAAGAAAAAATATCCAAGAAGGGCAATAATCATACTGAAGGATGTATTTAAGATTCAATAAGTAAATTCCAGCTATTAAAAAAAATTCCCAAAATCCACTGGTAACAATCTTGATCTCAGACAACGTAAAAAAGCAAAGATAGATCTCCTTAAAATGGATAAGGAAGAAAATGTCATCTTCTTAAAATGTACCATAAGCAATGAAATAATAGCAACTTTAGTTATAAATGCACTAAGTGTTATGGCCAAATTCTTACAGGAAATGTTATATATTTACAAGTAGACTGAGATTGCAAAACTATAATAGTGGGAGATCTCAACTATCCTCTCATAGAATTAGATAAATCTAAGCACAAAATAAGCAATAAGGGAGTAAGAAGATGAATAGAATTTTAGGAAACTTAGATATAGTAGAAATTTAGATAAAAATGAATAGGAGTGGAAAGCAATATAGTTTTTCTCTCTGAATCGTATGGTACCTGCACAAAACCTGACCATGTGTGAAAGAATAAAAACAACCCCATATATTGCAGAATGGCAGAAATATTAAATATATCCTTGTCACATCATTATGTAACAACAATTGCCTGTTATGGAAAGGTAAGCTAAAATAAACTAAAAATTAATTGGAAACTCAATAACCAAAT